>NW_015505617.1:85087-108319 GCF_001515645.1 Sinocyclocheilus grahami | reverse complement strand
TCAGTGGCAAATTCTTTAAATATGAAAACGTACTTACAGTCTGTGAGTCAGGACAGCCGGCATTGTAGTCTACTCTCCCAGGATCAGGAAACATCCTCCATAAAAAAAAGGTTGAACTGTTCTGGAACAGTGTTGTAAATACAACTTAACCACTGATTTCTAGTCGTGTCCTCTTTTGGAAGGCCAAACAAAGTAGTTTCGCTTTCACAACGAAACACACAGCGGGCTAGAGTGAGCAGAGGCCAGCGGCTAGAGTGAGCGAAGGCCGGCTTGAGTGAGCGGCCGGAGGGCTTGCGGCAACCACATGTGACGACCCCGGGCTGGACTCCACTTCGTCCACGGTGAAAGCAGATCCGGCGATCCACAGCGCGAAGTTGATGCATTTCCTCAGCGACCAGCACGGATCAGCTCCAGGCATGACGAAGCCGATATCGTCCTCTTTTGGAAGGCCAAACAAAGTAGTTTTGCTTTCACAAGGAAACACACAGCGCCTTCACGACATGGCGGCGGCGGCAACAATACTACAGCGAGAATAAAAGTTACACCTTCTTTCTTTGCATGAACATTTGGGCGGCGTTATGCAAATCTTCCCACATTGTGACGTAAACATGTGGGGGCGTGTTGGAACAAGCCGTTTTAGGTAGGCGTGGCTGACTCTTAACTTTTATAAAGAATATCTCTTTGGATTTGAGACTTTAGTCTTTGCAACTTTACAGATCTTCTTTATGCACCAAGAGCTTGTAACACTTCAAAGAGAAAGGAAAAATTTAAATCGCATCATATGACCCCTTTAAGAAAGACGCTACAATGCAGCAATCTAGTCTAATATTTACAAATTTCCGGTTTCTTCTCTGCATTCCAGACGTAGCATGCACCTCTTCAAACACACAGTTGAGACATATTTATGAAGGCCCCTCCGTAACATCAACAACATCAACTTCTGTAACACAAATAACAGCCTTCCTGTTTTTTTTTTGTTTTTTTTTACACCTCGCCCCCTCCTGATTATTTACCTCTAATCCTCCATCTCTCCTCCATTACACCTTGTGCTTCAGTTCCATGTGCGTCCTATACTCATCAAAGGCCCGCTGTGCTGCCAGACTATCTAGGTCACCGAGAGGTCTGGCACAAAAATGTATGAGACCAGAGAGGAGTTCGTAAATTTTATCAATGGGGCCGTTACGTGAGGACTGGCTTTCCTGGAAATGTTGGTTACAAATCAGAGAGCAGCATGACAGACAACTAAGTAAGAACGTCTTGATTCATTTAACAGATCAGCAGCTGTTTAAAGTCATGTGATGTTTATAGGTTTATTGCTTGCTCCATTTCAATACAGAAATACTTCCTGACACACAGGAAATCCTTGGGCAATGTAACTGATGGGAAAGGTAATAACCACCAAGGAAAACCTGAGCAACCTTTAATTCAATGTTGGCATGAGCCCTTATTTCAAGTCAGGACATAACAGTTCTCCATAAAGACCATTTTACACAACACTGTGCACAACACTGAGGACAAGGATGAGCAAACACATGGGTTTTGCAATCAGACCAGCAAATGAAAGAGCTGGGGATTTGTGCTTTTGCTTGTCGCGTGTGTGGGGTGTGTCATGGCAGCTTTATATTGCAGATGCAAGTATGTACATGAATCTCTGGAACCCTGAGGGCCACTTTTCATTTGGCCGGAATGTCAAGCATGCATCCCTTCTATAAGCAGAATATACACCACCATCCTCTAGCTGGAACATGAACACTATGTAGAATATGCCGACTACTATGCATGGAAAAACATCACAAAGATGGCAATTTTCAAACAAACATAAATTATATTAATAAGACTTTAACCCTTAAAGACCTAGAATATCTTTGGTGCACCTGACATGCCGGTACTTTTCTTTGTTCATCAGTAGTAATAATAGTATATTTTTATTTAATGCCATGTCAGCATAGGATATTTTTCATGGCAAAACAATTAAAACAATACAAGTATAACAAATACAATAAAACCCAGCAAACAAACAAACTCAATTTATATTACACAAGATTTTTTACATTCAAATATGATAAAAATTTTACAACTTTTACTAAAAACTAAATAACTCTTTAAGTGAGTTCACGTCATAAAAGTTTTCTACATGCATTAAAAGCGGGACAGTCCAATAAAATATGTTTGGCAGAAAGGGGAATCTTGAAGAACATGCATTGAGTAGGGCCTTCAACTTTAAGCAAAAATGCATGAGTCAGTCTTGTATGACCTATGTGACATCTGGTAAATACCACTTGATCAGCAGTCAGCATCAAGCGCCATATATCATTATAAATAGGACAACACAGGACAACAAGCGCCATATATCATTATAAATAGGACAACTTGAAGTTTCAATCTAGCTGATTTAAAGTCCCAATTTTCCTTTTGTTTTCTCTAAGAATGAATGAATTTGACAGAATAAAATAAAATAAGAATTTTTTTTCTTTAGAAAGTTGTATTTGGGTGTTATACACTTTCAAATAAAATTTTCTATATATAACATTCCCCAAGCAAGTTATAGCCATTTATTACAATATTATTAAAGGCACTTTTCAATGAAAAACAGGTATATTTTGTTTACTGACAATATAGATGTATTCATAAATGTTTAGGGAGTAAAGCAAATGGAAAGTGTTAAATTAGGGCTGGGCGGTATCTCGAGTTTGTACGATATATCGATATATTCTTTATAGTAAGTAAAGTAAGTACATTTTATTTATAGAGCACATTTAAATTCAGCTTACACTGACAAAGTGCTGTACAAAACAATCATAAAATACAGTAAAGTATAAAATAATATACAATACAAATTAAAATCCAAGATAACCATACTAATCCATAAATTAAAAATCAGGAAAGGCCATAGAATAAATATGCATTTTAAGTCTAGACTTAAAAACCGAAATAGATAGAGCACTCTTAATGTCAGGTGGCAACTGATTCCATAACCGTGGAGCAGCTACCGCAAAGGCTCTGTCACCTTTAAACTTAAGTCATGACCGTGGGACATATAAAAGAGCTTTATTAGCAGATCTGAGGGACTTTGGAGTAGAAATAAATGAGATAAGATCAGAAATGTATGATGGGGCTTTTCCATTAAGTGCTTTAAAAACAATCAACAAAATTTTGAATTGAATTCTAACGGAGACAGGAAGCCAGTGGAGTGACACTAAAACTGGAGTTGATATGATCATGTTTTTTTGCACCAGTTAAAAATCTGAGCGCAAAGTTGATGTATTTCCTCAGCGACCAGCACGGATCAGCTCCAGGCATGACGAAGCGGATATCGTATTCTTTTGGAAGGCCAAACAAGGTAGTTTCGCTTTCACAAGGAAACACACAGCGCCTTCACGACATGGCGGCAGCAACAATACTACAGCGAGAATAAAAGTTACACCTTCTTTCTTTGAGTGAACATTTGGGCGGCGTTATGCAAATCTTCCCACATAGTGACATAGATATGTGGGGGCATGTTAGAACGAGGCGTTTTAGGTAGGTGTGGCTGACTCTTAACTTTTATAAAGAATATCTCTTTTGATTTGAGACTTTAGTCTTTGCAACTTTACAGATCTTCTTTATGCACCAAGAGCTTGTAACACTCCAAAGAGAAAGGAAAAATTTAAATCGCATCATATGACCCCTTTAAATACAGATTTTTTAAAATACAAATACAAAAGTGAAAATACTGAGATGTATACCGTATATCGCAAATCGGCCAAAAAATACAAAGATATGAATTTTTGCCCATATCGCCCAGCCCTATATTACATAATAACAAAACACGGTAAAAAAAGAGTGACCTTTTTTTCAGAGAAATATATTTTCAATCCGAGTATGAACAACAAACAAAAGAAAAGGGGGAAAAAAAACTTTACACACTATATAAGAATTATTTACATAATATAACAACCAAATGGATCGATCCACTGGCAGTACTCTGCGTTGGAATCGATTCTACCGTAACAACGCCTAGCGACGCGAAAACAAATTTCAGTGCTTTATCTGATATGCACCGCGGTTTCATCCTTGTTTTTGGTTTGTTTTGTCAAAGTGCTCTGTCAGAGAGTGCTCTCATGCAAATGTGTCATTTTGTGCTCGTTAGGGCTGTCACGATTATGAAATTTGGCTGACGATTAATTGTCTAAAAATAGTCACGGTTATTATGATTAATTGTCTGTTTTAGGGCTTTGGCGATTATGCTAATTATCATGATTAATTGTCTGTTTTTTAATGCTTTCATTATATAATTGTGATTTATTTAAGGGTTCAGTAAATAATTATGATGTTTTCTTTTAATCTTTTTTGAGTTACTATTTTGCAGTGTAAGATTACATAGAGTATTCCAAATTCTAAGAATCGGCCAATAACGATGCAACACCAGCGCTACATTTTTTTCTACACCAATACAGAATATCAATACTGTGTTTGTGGAACTAATGGCCACTCTTTTTTAAACCCTTTGTTAAACACAATCCACTAAATACTCACTTCCTCATTACAGAGAAAAACTTAAAAATTAAACTAGCTGACTGTATAATTTAGCAGCAAAAACAATATCTTGAAAAAAATCTTTGGTGCACAATATACAATTTAAACATGTTTATTCTGTTAACTATTTGTATTCTTACAAAATGCATTCATAAAAATAAGATAGAAATCAAGAGGGAAAATAAAAGCTTCTAATAATTAGGGATGCACGATATATCGGCCACCGGCTCTCAAAAAGTATATAACAATTTGGATATAGATTTATCGGCCAACATATCGGTTATCGGCTTTCAAATATAAAGAATAATCGGTTATCGGTATCGGCCAAAATTTTCATATCGGTGCATCCCTACTAATAATCTTTCTGTGTGCAAAACTTTGATAATGTGAAACACTTCAAACGGAGCTGCACAAAGCTCTTATGCACATCTAGGGTGCAGAATGATGTGCTTGAAGCAACATGGAGTCGCAGCGCTTATGCACATCTAGGGTGCAGAATGATGAGCTTGAAGCAACATGGAGTCGCAGCGCTTATACACATCTAGGGTGCAGAATGATGTGCTTGAAGCGACATAAGTCACAGCCGCTGCACTCCACATGGTACAAACAAAGAGAAGAGAAATGAGAGAGCAATGAACTCCAGCAAGATGTCATTTTATGCGAATCCCCAGACCTTTATCTACACATCAGGTATTATAATGGGAATATTGGAGAGAGAGTTTTACCGTGCTGACTGTCATAACTGAACGTGACGTGCTGTTTGAATGCTGAGCGGAGAATGACTGACAGCTGCAGCAGAAGGAAGATGAGTTTCTGTAAACTTAAATTTAACAATGTAAATACAATTCTGTCCCTCACATTAAGATATGGAATGGCTTCAGATGATATAGGCTATACAGTGCATGAAAAGCCTCCTGGTGCTCTTGTTTCTTTTGGTGTATGACTCCTTCTTGTGCTGTATAAAAAGCACAATAATCGCGATTAGATGGTTATTTAATTATCGCGACAGGCCTAGTGCTTGTTTTCATACACGCATGACACACTTTACTTTCACTTTAGGTTTATTCCAATTTCCAAAGAAACATGCTAATTGGTGGTTCAAAAGACATAAACCTATGTTTACTGGTTGAATAGATAACAGTTTGAACCAATCTGGGCACGGGGGTAGGACTAAACTTCAACAATCGTTCCTGTTTGGCTCAGGGGAACAAAATGCATTGGTTTCTTTTGATGAATCAATGCTGATCTAAATGTGATGACGTAATCACGTTCACTATGGAGCCTCTGAATGTCCAAATGAGACAAATGTGATACCTCCGAAAAGCAGTGAATCTCCTTTTTACGAGACTTTTAAAGTATTCTGATTAGCGGTTCAAAAGTTATTAAACATCTTTGAGGGTTAACAATCAATATATAAGGCTTGCCAGATCAGTAGCCTAATTCATATACAATCAACAATGAAATATGGCAATTCTAGTTATTTAAACTGTTCAAAAGTTAGGGTTAGCCAGATTTTTATGCTCACCAAGACTGCATTTATTTGATCAAAAATACAGAAAAAAAGCAGTAATACTGGAAAATATTATTACGCATTATTTTATGTTCTAATATGCAGGTTGGTGTTGAAGGAACATTTCTTCTTATTGTTGTGCTGCTTAATATTTTTGTGGAATCCATAATACATTTGTTAAGATTCTTTGATGAATAATAATTCAAACAATAAAAAATGTATTAAAATAAAAACAGCATTTGTTTTGTAGAAATGTTTTTTTCTGTCAATTTTGATCAATTTAATGCATCCTTGCTGAATATTAATTTCTCAACAAAATACTGACACCAAACATTTGACTGGCAAGTATAAGTGATATTAGAATTATTACTGGTGTTTGCTAATGACAGAAGGTAGAGTAGTGTTTGCTAAAGCAAGCATCACTATTATTATTGCTCATACATAGATTTAGGGATTTTAACAAAACCCCACATTTACTAAACATCGTAACTGGTCTTGCACCATATTACAGACATGAATCATACCTCAAATTACCTCAAAGCTTGTTGATCAGAGCAGGGATAAGCTATAACTTTTACAAATAATCAGACTCATCTGAGGGACACAACCGACTAACACTGAAAGAGGGACCCAAGCCATAACAAAAGAACAAAATATCACAGAGACTTGGACGTGCATAGGCTCCACCCAGAACACCCGATTAGTACACATTCAGACGTAATCTATCAACTACTCAGAACACACCATCAACCATATAGCAACATGCTATAAAAACATACAGGTCAGAACACTTTAGAAACAGATTAGCAACACAAATTGAATTATTCGCATTACTTTTAAAGGAGTACTTACATTGACTTTAAAAGGCTGGACAGTGTTGTCCAAAAGAAAAACGTTGCAGACCACCTCGGTACGCTGCCTGTCGCGTGCCAGCTCCGTCGCCCGGACATTGTAGGATCTGCCTGCAGGCAACCGGAAGCGTGCGGTCATTACGGTCCAACCAGAGTCTGTAACACAAAAATATCTACTTAAGCTTCTGTGATTCCAGAATAATATAACAGGTCAGGTCAGGTCAGTAACTTGTTTAAAACGTGCATAATTATTATTAGAAATATTTAATTGCCGCAGAGCCCATTTTGATAGTACTGGTTGAACTAGATCACAGCGTTTCAAGTCTGATTCAGACGCTAACTTATGTGCACACATGACAAACTGATATTTTTATGTACAACCTACTTTGTGCCTAAATATATCTATTTCCTTAGGGGTCTACCGTCTTACACAGCTTTTCTTCAGCAAACGAGGCACATGAAGAATGGACTCAGAGAAGAGCTGCTTGCACACAGAAATACACTTGAATTACCAAATTAACCTTTAAAAGATTCAATTATCAATCTATATGTTTTTCCACATTTCTCATGTTGTCTTATCTTAGAAGATCTGTTGTGCTTTATTCAGATGAACAGAGCATTCGAGCAGTCTGTGTGTAAAATCAACCATGTGGAAGCACTTTTTAAAAGCAGCATTCTGACAGGTGCACAGGTCACAACCATCAGAGACTCCTGAACTCCTCTCATGTTCATTCATAGATCTACAGTCATGCAAAGGTCAAAGTGAAATATCTCTGACCTTTAAGGTACCTCACAGGGATTTCTGGGCATTCAAGCTTCAAGGTATTTTGTGGACAAAAAAATAGGAAACACTATACTAACGCATATGTGTGATATAAGCATAGTAAAATAAAATAAAAATAAATCAAATAAAAACTCATTGCCTAGTTTCGAAGAGCATTTTACATTCACAATGTTATACAAGCAAGACAGATCATGTAAAATTAATGCTTATGAACTAACAACAGATGACCTGTCATCATTGTGTGAAAATATTAGACAGTCTAGAACTGTGTGAGGAGGCTTACGTTTCAGCATAACAGACCATCAAGTATGAGTGCACCTTGCATGAGTCTTGCATGCAAAAAAAATGCCTGAAGTCACCTTTCTGATGAGAAGGTACCTCACCTGCCAGCTGCCTTTGCATTTAAAACACATACAGAAAGACACTGCCCTTTGCAGACATGAAGTAATATTAAATTCTGTTGTTCACACGTTTATTAATGATTTAAGAATCCCTGGGTTCACTGGTATTTGAACGAATTAGTTGTGCACTGCTGGAAGTCAATAATAAAGAAACAGGAGAGTATAAAATACAAAAGGGCAAACTACGAAAGATAGACACAGTTTACAAACGCAGGACAGATGCTATGTTCAATGTTCTTGTTGTGTCATAATGCTGAACCAGTGGCTGAGGGACTCAAAATGGTGTAAACAAAGAGGCAAATGGCATCTTTAATGGTTTACTACAGTCTATTTCAAAAACATCAGCTTTAATGCATTCAAAGCACACAAACTGAGCGCAAAGGTCAGCAAGCATCTACAAAGCGCAGGTGTCCTCAGTGTAGCTCGATCCTCCTACGCAAGCTAACCTTTCTATGTCCATTCCCTCGGGGGACTTCACCTAACCACATGAGCGTGCTTGAATAGGCTTCCACTACATTCTACATAACTCACAGCTCACGGAACAAGCATTTCACTCACAAATTACAGCATATCAATGTGAAAACCTTTATATGCTGTAAACCTCATTTGGTTGCACCAGTGCAAGTTTCTGACATGCAAGCATCCTATTGAGTAGGGCTGCACAATTAATCGTTCAAAGTCCACTTATGTTATTCTGCACGCTTAAGATATTTTTTTTCTTTCTACATGTTATCTTAAGGGTTTTTCCATTGTTTTAGTATAACATTATAATGCCATTCATATTTTTTCTTTTTTTTATAATTTAAAGAAGAAACCAATCCGATGTATATTTGACATTTGAGGCTTAATACTATAGAAACGCACTAATTTTCATTTAGAATGTTTTCAGCTTGTTTATTTTCATATAAAAATAGGGCATGTAGTTGCATCAAACAATGGTATAAACATCATTCAACGTAAATTGTATGAAGCGGAATGTCACGGAATTTGTCAAAGTTTGGATGAATTAATCAAAAGTAGGTCAGTACACTTAAATGGAGTCACGATATGGACTAGTACCCTGAACTCCTCTCATGTTCATTCATAGATCTACAGTCATGCAAAGGTCAAAGTGAAATATCTCTGACCTTTAAGGTACCTCACAGGGATTTCTGGGCATTCAAGCTTCAAGGTATTTTGTGGACAAAAAAATAGGAAACACTATACTAACGCATATGTGTGATATAAGCATAGTAAAATAAAATAAAAATAAATCAAATAAAAACTCATTGCCTAGTTTCGAAGAGCATTTTACATTCACAATGTTATACAAGCAAGACAGATCATGTAAAATTAATGCTTATGAACTAACAACAGATGACCTGTCATCATTGTGTGAAAATATTAGACAGTCTAGAACTGTGTGAGGAGGCTTACGTTTCAGCATAACAGACCATCAAGTATGAGTGCACCTTGCATGAGTCTTGCATGCAAAAAAAATGCCTGAAGTCACCTTTCTGATGAGAAGGTACCTCACCTGCCAGCTGCCTTTGCATTTAAAACACATACAGAAAGACACTGCCCTTTGCAGACATGAAGTAATATTAAATTCTGTTGTTCACACGTTTATTAATGATTTAAGAATCCCTGGGTTCACTGGTATTTGAACGAATTAGTTGTGCACTGCTGGAAGTCAATAATAAAGAAACAGGAGAGTATAAAATACAAAAGGGCAAACTACGAAAGATAGACACAGTTTACAAACGCAGGACAGATGCTATGTTCAATGTTCTTGTTGTGTCATAATGCTGAACCAGTGGCTGAGGGACTCAAAATGGTGTAAACAAAGAGGCAAATGGCATCTTTAATGGTTTACTACAGTCTATTTCAAAAACATCAGCTTTAATGCATTCAAAGCACACAAACTGAGCGCAAAGGTCAGCAAGCATCTACAAAGCGCAGGTGTCCTCAGTGTAGCTCGATCCTCCTACGCAAGCTAACCTTTCTATGTCCATTCCCTCGGGGGACTTCACCTAACCACATGAGCGTGCTTGAATAGGCTTCCACTACATTCTACATAACTCACAGCTCACGGAACAAGCATTTCACTCACAAATTACAGCATATCAATGTGAAAACCTTTATATGCTGTAAACCTCATTTGGTTGCACCAGTGCAAGTTTCTGACATGCAAGCATCCTATTGAGTAGGGCTGCACAATTAATCGTTCAAAGTCCACTTATGTTATTCTGCACGCTTAAGATATTTTTTTTCTTTCTACATGTTATCTTAAGGGTTTTTCCATTGTTTTAGTATAACATTATAATGCCATTCATATTTTTTCTTTTTTTTATAATTTAAAGAAGAAACCAATCCGATGTATATTTGACATTTGAGGCTTAATACTATAGAAACGCACTAATTTTCATTTAGAATGTTTTCAGCTTGTTTATTTTCATATAAAAATAGGGCATGTAGTTGCATCAAACAATGGTATAAACATCATTCAACGTAAATTGTATGATACTATAGAAACGCACTAATTTTCATTTAGAATGTTTTCAGCTTGTTTATTTTCATATAAAAATAGGACATGTAGTTGCATCAAACAATGGTATAAACATCATTCAACGTAAATTGTATGATGCGGAATGTCACGGAATTTGTCAAAGTTTGGATGAATTAATCAAAAGTAGGTCAGTACACTTAAATGGAGTCACGATATGGACTAGTACCTGTAAATATTAAGCCACAAAAATACTATTTAAATATTAACATTTTAACACCAATTATTATATTGTATTAATTTTGACATTCATTTTCATTTTTACACAAGACATACTGTATATATCAGTTCAAAATATAGGTTATTGGTCTAATTGATCTGTAATAATCGGTATCGGCCCTGAAAAACACATATCGGTCGACCCCTAGTAAATACATGTAGATATTTTCTAAATATATGCTGTATGTGTGTGTCTTTATATATGCATAATAAACAGTATACACACATTATGTAAACAAAAACTTTTATTTTGGATGTGATTAATCGCGATTAATCGTTTGACAGCACTAATTAAGATATATTCATATCATGTTATAATAACTATTATTAACTTTAAATAATTCTCTAATATCAAACATACTGAGCAAGAATGTTCACATGTTATAAAAGTGCCATACATCCACATTACTTACAAATCTTCTGGAAATCAACCTACGAATGGTTTATTTATAGTAGTCTCTGCACATTAAACTGAGAAAGAACAAGTATTTTAACACAAAAAAATTACATTTCTCATTTAAAAACCAATTTTATTGGAGATGATAATTGTGGGTATGAAACACAGAAAATGCAAATTATCAAAACCAAGTGAAACTACTGTCACATTCACATCTATTAGCAGCTCACACCAGAACATTTTTGTGTGCGTTTTCGGGTATAAAATAGCCAGATGTGGCAAAAGGCTACACTCCCATAACAACGCGCTGAAACACGGCAACTAAACCCAAAGAATTCACAACGTTTTATTATAATAATGTTCTCATTAGAATGTTATATACACGACATTCCCAATCATAGTTATTAATGTTGTGCACTGCTGTTTGAGTTTATCACTGGTAAACTGAAGCGCTCTTTTAACTTAACCAAACGCATTCTATATGAGGTAAATCAGATATACATCAAATAAACACAATATTACAACGTACAATTGCACAAAAGGCTGCAAACGAACAACGCGCATCTGAAGTGCCTCTGAAGGAAATAATGCATTATTTATCGGCTTTAAGATATCGGCCAAATTTTCTTATCGGGCCGATACCGATAACAGAAAAAATGAGCATTTATCGGCCGATACTGATATGGTGGCCGATATATCGTGCATCCCTACTAGCTATGTTTCCATCCAAAGATGCGAATTTAACTTGTGCAAAACTGGAATATCGCATAAAACATTTGCGAATAAAGTATCGTTTCTATCCAACGAGTCAAAGAGAACAAAATTGACACTTCCTGATAAACTGGCACAAAATATCTCTAAGAAAGCTAGGAGAAGCCACTGAATATGATAATTTTCATCTGTAATAAATTACTTGCGCTTCAGAGAGAGCAGACGTAACACAATAAATGTGGTCATTGCTTTTAGAGGTGGATGCCTGCTGTTTGGGAATGCAGTCATGTAAGTTAGTAATTATACAGAAATACTTTGATGACAGACTTTCCTCAGGCATTTCAGAATGACCAAAACAACATATAGATGCTGTGAACGAGATCGCTCCACTGTTTAGTCAATTTATCCCATCTCATAGCGCAAAGTCACATTACTTTTTCTATGTGAATGGTGGAATTTATTCGGTAAATGTGTTTCCATCGTAGTTTAGCAGGTTTAACTGCTAAGAGCTTGTCTGCTCTAATCACGCTGTGAGTTTCTGGACACATGGACCCTGCATGTTCCCGCTCGTGCATCCGGCCTCTCCGCCGAGATACAACCACTCACCAGGAACACAAAGCTACTTGAATAAAAGGACGAATACCACTGCAATCAATATCCTGTAAACAAATCTACCTCACTTCATTAGAGAGAAGAATGCCTCCCCTGGGCTGGAGACAGTAGAAGAGGCTCCAGCTCTTTAGTAATGGAGACTACAGCTGTAAAGGCCGCTAGCTCAAGTGAAATGTTCTTTATTCATTTTACATCCCGAGACGATGGACGCCTAGATCGATAGACGCTGTGTGCACTACACGGTCAACTTGAGCCCTTTGCAGGGATCTATTGCATGTTGGAAATCCCCTCATCACAGCTCCTTCCATTCATCTTGCTTAAGCTACAGATGACTCAGGAGACTGACATGTTACTCTGACCATTAGCCTGCAGCATCTCTACAGATGAAATTGTGACTCATCAAAGAGGCACAAACTGGATTAGTTCATCATAATAATGTCATTGCAAAAACCATGTTAAATAGAGCAAGAAGTCATCAGAGGCTATGGCAAAATCACTTTAACGTACAGTTTTGAGTGATTGTTTTAGAAGACAGTGTTAACATAAATACGACAACAGGTGTAAAATACATAACTAGAAAAACCTGAAGGAAATAAGTGTTTAGAAGGCAGCAAAAGAATAGTGATAAATGTATATGCCCAGCTTAAACTTTTAACATTAGTTAGCATAAACTAACAATGAAATATAGCATTTATTAATCTTAATTTCAAAATCTTCTAATACATTATAAAAATTAAATGTTGCATTTGTTAATTTTATTGGTAACATTTTACAATAAGGTTATTTTTTGACATTATTAATAACTTAATTAGTTAACATGAACTGACACAATGATAAATAATTTATAAATCTTAGTTAATGTTACGTTTGAAATGTACTAATACATTTCAAAGTTATAATACTAAGCTTAACTTTAAATTCCATAATTATATTTCTAGAATAAAGCTTAAAGGATTTATTGCAACTTAAATTAATTATTGAAGAACAGTAAAAAATTATAATTACCTAGCCCTATTATCAATGTTAAAAACATTGTACTGCTTAATATATTTTTGTGAAAATTGTGCTACATATTTTTTCAAAATTCTTTGATAGGTTAAAATATAATTTTTTGTAACATTATAAATGACTTTACTGTCACTTTTGTTTAATTTAATGCATCCTTGCTGAATAAAAAACGTACCTACCTTAAATCTTTAAATGGTAGAGTAAGTGTCAAAATAAAAGATTTTATTCCCTGTCCACAGAGTGATATAAATCGCCAAGTAAAAAGGAAGCGCATGATAGCTATTCCCATAATCTTGGAGCGCTTACCACAAAAATGTGACACTCTCATTTCCTCAGGGCCGAGCGCGTGTTTGGTGACAACAGAAGGAAGCGACACTGAGCTTTATAATTAAGAAAAAAATCTAACATGTAGATTTGAAAGAATATTAGGAAATCTGAAATGGAAATTGGAACCAAAAAAAATCTGATAATTAAATGTACGCTTGTAAAACACCTTTGAGTCTGCGACAGATGGACTGTACACACAGCTGTGGTTTGCTTCCTTCATATCTGCTGAAACGCATGGGATGTATGGCTGGTGATCCGTTCTGCAGTGCCACATGAGCAGACACCGCAACAATGCTGACAGAACAGCCTCCATGCATGATACCGAGGCCAGTCATCCATCTCTTACCTTCTCAGACAGAAAGTTGTTATTAAAAAGAACAAGCAGAGGAAACCTGTCAAAACGAGCCCCTTTTTCCTGCATGCTCATCTCTTAAAGGAGTCATCGGATGCCCATTTTCCACAAGTTGATATGATTCTTTAGAGTCTTAATGAAAAGTCTGTTTTACCCTGTCAAAAACAGCTGCGTCTACAGCAAGCTGTTTTATTGCATGTCGCTATAAATGCAAATGAGCTCCGCTCACCCCGCGATAGGTTAAAATATCATTTTTTGTAACATTATAAATGTATAAATGCCTTTACTGTCACTTTTGTTTAATTTAATGCATCCTTGCTGAATAAAAAACGTACCTACCTTAAATCTTTAAATGGTAGAGTAAGTGTCAAAATAAAAGATTTTATTCCCTGTCCACAGAGTGATATAAATCGCCAAGTAAAAAGGAAGCGCATGATAGCTATTCCCATAATCTTGGAGCGCTTACCACAAAAATGTGACACTCTCATTTCCTCAGGGCCGAGCGCGTGTTTGGTGACAACAGAAGGAAGCGACACTGAGCTTTATAATTAAGAAAAAAATCTAACATGTAGATTTGAAAGAATATTAGGAAATCTGAAATGGAAATTGGAACCAAAAAAAATCCTCTCTCACAAAAACAACAACACTGATAATTAAATGTACGCTTGTAAAACACCTTTGAGTCTGCGACAGATGGACTGTACACACAGCTGTGGTTTGCTTCCTTCATATCTGCTGAAACGCATGGGATGTATGGCTGGTGATCCGTTCTGCAGTGCCACATGAGCAGACACCGCAACAATGCTGACAGAACAGCCTCCATGCATGATACCGAGGCCAGTCATCCATCTCTTACCTTCTCAGACAGAAAGTTGTTATTAAAAAGAACAAGCAGAGGAAACCTGTCAAAACGAGCCCCTTTTTCCTGCATGCTCATCTCTTAAAGGAGTCATCGGATGCCCATTTTCCACAAGTTGATATGATTCTTTAGAGTCTTAATGAAAAGTCTGTTTTACCCTGTCAAAAACAGCTGCGTCTACAGCAAGCTGTTTTATTGCATGTCGCTATAAATGCAAATGAGCTCCGCTCACCCCGCCTCTCTCTTCTGAGACACTCTCTGAGAGACGGTCAACTTTAGCCACATTCATTGTGAAACTTGCTAGCTAGCACGTTATTAGGAAAGACGATTTGCAAAGATTCATTAAAAAAAACCTTACACTCACTTCTTCTGGAGGTGAAGCTGGATCACGAATGATTCGTGTGAAGATAGACGCATTTGGGTAGATCAGGGGCACATTCCCTTCAGAAACAAATGTAATCCACTGCGTCTTCAGCGGCTCAGATGTCGGGAGTAAATGACGACTGCTATGTTCATTATTACATCCAACAACAGAACACCTCAATCGCTTAGGAGACATTCTTGTCTGCATCTGCTCCGGCAGTGAAACAATGGTGGACTGATGACACCTCACTCAGGGCGGGTCTAAGGTTAAACGCTAGTGTCAATCAAACAATCGTGTGACATCACACAGACAGCCATCTGAGATCGGCTCGATTTGAGAAAGGTGAAATGATTTAACGAGATAAAAAAAACACTTGGTGGACCTTTATCATTATAGGGTGGTTGTGTACACACACTGGCAACACACATCTCAGTTCAAACAACTTGTAAAAGTGCATGTCGCATCCGATGACCCCTTTTAATGACTCAGATCTGAGATGGCTGAATATGGTTGAATATATTTGACCTGGTATTAGAAGGTGCAGGTCCTAGATGAACTAATCACAATTCCTAAATATCCAGTTAAACATTATGGGTGTTCCTGCAATAACAAATGCTGTTATATTAAAATACGTAGCTTCAATCACTTTTACCCAGAGCCGATCCTAGACTTCTGGGGGCCCTACGCAAAACTGTGTCAGCGGGGGGGGGACGAGTTATTAATGAATGAAACGCCTTTGTACGTGTTCACTCCCTCTCAAATCGCTCTCACGGAAAGCGCTTGAGAAACGCTGCGGCTCAGTATGCTTTCAACTCTTTTTTTTTTGTTTTTTTTTGTCTCGAGTAACACTATGAGACACTATGACATTCACGTTACATGATTTGACTGATTTTTACGTAGAAAGGGCGACAGCGCACCACATTAAAAGAAATGATGTAAGCGGTTTTCATAACCGCTGGCCAAATTCAAAAACGAATCTAAAATTAAATCATCTTTGAGAGCAAGGGGGACCCCTGGTGTTTCGGGGGCCCTACGCAACTTGCGTACTTTCCGTATAAGGAGGATCGGCTCCACTAGTGTACATGGAGGTGCTCTAAACACTGGTATGTTCAAAGCTCTCAATAATCTCTCTTAAGATTTGTAAAGTAACTTAGTATACCAAACCAGATAATCATTTCAGCAAGGAGATTATTAGCTAAATCGGAAACAACAACGCTTCAAATGTTATGAAGAGGGTAAGACACTGAAATTCTCAGTTGGTAGTTAAAAGAAGCCTGTTATCTCACAGCACAGCTGATTGGCCTTGTGTCATCTTGGAAAGTACACTAACGTTTCAAAGTTTGTGGTCAGTATGATTTTTTTGTTGTTGTTGTTGTTAAAGAAACTAATACTTTTATTCAGCAAGGATGCATTAAATGGATCAAAAGCCACAGTAAAGACTTTCACTTTTACAAATAAATGCTATTTATCAAAGAATCATGAAAAAAATAAACCATGATTTTTACAAAAGTATTAAGCACTATTTTCAACATTGATAAGAAATGTTTCTTGAGCATCAAATCAGCAAATTAGATTGATTTCTAAAGGATCATGTGACACTGAAGATTGGAATTGGAACACAGGAATAGATTATTTATTTTAAATTGTAATAATACTTCACAATATAACTGTTTTACCATTTTTTTATTAAAATAAACATAGCCTTGGTGACTGGTGAGTATAAGAGACTTCTTTCAACAGCATCATAAAACATCTTTTCAACTTATGAATGGTCCATCCACACACACTGGATGTAAGTTTTAGATTTACAATAAAATCAAATTGTTCAAAATACCAAATTGTAAAAGCAAAAACACTTTTTCTTCAGTTCTACAGCTTGTATAAAGAGGTTTTACAGCGATTAAGCGACCATCATTTGTTATCAATGAGAACTGGCGAGACGTGGCCACTACCAGTGAACTGAGCAATTCTGTCATTTCAAGCCAAACAGTTCATTGATAAACATTCATGCTTGAAAATACATTTTAATTATATAGGCTAACTTTAAATGAACTAATGCCACACAGGCTACTCCCAGGTGGAAGTCAGCAATTATTACAATAGAAAAACTGTGGAAACGACCCTACAGCTGAAAACTAAATGATATCTCAGTCTGACAGAGTACATGGTAATAAGATCCCATGAAAGATCCATAATTAGGTTATTAACTTGGCCATGAGTTGTACTCAGGAGGTCAAAAATAACACTGCAATGTGCTCGGTCAGGCAATGTGGTTTTCCATACTGAGATGGGCAGGTGCTGCCAGTTCCAACTGTCGGAACACCTGCCTCCTGTTACCCCCTCTTCAAAGCCCCCCAATTCAGCTCTACATGGCCTCGGCTCAGGTGCACAGAAATGCCGGACAGGGCCCTTGCTGCTGCCCTTGCGCCCCTAACAGCTGACACCCTGAAATCATCCAAACTGCTCCTGCATAAAATCAACTCAGCCCACAGGGACTGGACTGCTAACTCAGATCTCCAAGATCCTGAATTGCTGAAAATCAAACAATGACAGAGACCTCAGAAAAATAATAGATTTAAAAAGAGTTCATCCAGCAGACCTTTACCATTCACACATATGTCTACTATCCTTTTCACATGGGGTCAGTGTGATGTTTTTTTTTTTTATTCAGCAAGGATGCATTAAATTGATCAAAAGCGACAGTAAATGTTTACAATGTTACAAAATAATTATATTTCAAATAAATTCTGTTCTTTTGAACTTTCAAAGAGTCCTGGGAAAAATAACAATTACCATGGTTTGTACAAAATTATTAAGCAGCACACCTGGTTTTAACATTGGTGATGATAAGAAATGTCTCTTGAGCACCAAATCAGCATATTACAATGATTTCTGAAGGATCATATGCCTGAAGACTGGAGGACTAAATGGTTAACGAAAATGTAGCTCTTATCAGAGAAGTAAATCACATTAAAGAAATTAAAGAATATTATATTATATATTATACGACTTTATTTTAAAGTATATTTCATATATGAATGTTACAATAATACTACTCAACATTTACTGTATTTTTGATCAAATAAATGCAGCCTTGGTGAGAATAAGAGTAAAAACTAATTCATATTGAAAATATTAGAGACCCCAAACTCTTGTGTGTGTGTGTAAAATGTAAAATTCTATTCTATAAAGAGATACATACACACACACACATAAATCCATCCACCCATGTACCCATGCCAGCATAGAGGAGGAATTCTGAACAACTGGTTTTCAGCTGTCAATACGACGTCGCAATGATTAAGTCACATGTCTTGTCAACACCATGATAAACCCTGTCAAAAACCATTACGTCACTGCCAATACAACACATAAAATAAGTCTGATAAAAATAGACAAAATACATTTTAAAAGAAAAAGAGACTGACCACACAAACACGTCGTTTTCACCAATGACCGGGATCATCAGTGCTTGGCTATTAATAAGGTAAAGCTAAATTAAGATAATCCTCTCAAATGGAATAAATAATCATGTAAATCTCTAGTGAAATACACCACAAGCTCCAACAAAATCCAATCTGCTACTGCTTCAGCTAAAGAAAAAGCTGCTTCAACATCTGAATCTTCTGGTACAACATTTACAAATAAAACGCGAAAGAAGTATTCCTTGTATGTAGTTATTTTCTTGTCTAAAACATACCAATATACTATAGAAAACAACTTGAAATGTGTTGATAGTGTATCCAGGAAAGCAGGCAGCATTTTTGTACAAAACCCCCAGCAACAGCAGTGACATGCCGACTCTTACCGTCATAAACTGCTCCAAGGGTGTCCAGTTTTATAAGTAAATATGATTTTGTAAGAGACCCAAGGCAGGGAGCAGAGAGCCCGCTCAGAGCAGCAGCGGCAGCCTCATACTGACCCACTCCAGCCCAGCGCACACATTCAACTCAACGGGGCCTCCGGTTCCTATAATCCACACAAACTCGATCCTGTGAAGCCAGTCAGCGAGGACACTTTACAATCCACTCAACGGGACCACTAGGGCGGTGGAAGGGATCTCGCAGCAGAATAAAAACGCATTTCCCACTCTGGAAGTCGGCTCATCGGGATCGGTCACTTCTCAAGCTGTCTCCGTTCACGTTGCTGTTACATCGTAGGACCCGTAGAAGCAGCAGCTGTGCTGAGTGTTACATTGTAACATGGCGCGACATCTCTCCGCAGCGCCACCAGCGGCTGGGGGTGGAGTCACAACCTGGGGAGCAGGGACATTTACTGACAGACAGACAGACACAGATTGATAGACAAGCAGACGGATAGATAGATAGATAGATAGATAGATAGATAGATAGATAGATAGATAGATAGATAGATAGATAGATAGATAGATAGATAGATATTCATTACTGCTATTAGGATCAACATGGTTTGATATCTGATATAAGTGGGCCACAACTGATTACTCTGATACAACCTACCAACTGTTAAAGCAATGAAGGCATTTCCGTTGTTCATCCAGATTTATATGGACAATGGTGACATCTTGTGGCATAATTGTGCTGATGCTCCTAATGACTTGCTTTTCACTAAAAAGTTTCGATTACTTAGAAGTACATCTTTAAAATGTACTATGCATTTGAGTTTTAATTATTAATTTGCATTTACTGTATGTCGTTGACTATCTTAAAATGCTATGTTATGTTTAGGCCCTGTACTGTGCAATAAAACATATGTTAGTAGCTAGGAATTCTTGAAATAAGTATTATATCTAAAACGTAATAGTGAACAGAATATTAATCTTACAGTATGACAAATGTTTAAAGACTAAACTGCATGGGGTAAAAAAAACTTAGTTGGAAGTTAGCTATTAGCTGGAGAAATCCATCTTCTAAACACCGTAGAGTAATACACTTAGCTGCCGCTTTAAAAGTGAGGATGAGGCTTCATACAGAGGAACAGTCCATTGGCGCTTGTGGGGAAGAGTCTTCCGTTTATGTGACAATGTACGGGTTTTCAAGAAGACGGTGTTTTAGGAGAAGTTCTGGGAATATATTCACGGTTGTTTGTTTCAGATGTGCAATGCTGCTAGTTAAATAAAAAAAAAATGAATGCAAAAAAGTTGGCAAAAGAAACGCATCCACCCCGTCGAAACCATTCTATTTATAGCATCAGCAGTTGCGATGTGAAGATTGTTACATTGTAATTTCATAAGGGCGGAGGAAATGCCTTAATTTCTCATTTACGCTGAAGGGCAGCTGTTTTGCTAAGAGCCTGTTGATTATTCTGATATACAGGGATGTCGAGGAGTCGGGGTTTTTGCACACTTGGTAACTCAACCAACCCATGACTGGTAAGTTTCCTGCCAGAGTCTGATAATGGTTTTTGACGATCATTGTCATTGATCAGTAGCTACTCAGAATCACACTCATGTATGTCATTTCAGACATAAACCGTTCACGAATGTCAGTTTATAGCCCTCAGATTCAGGTCGGCGTTGTTTACACTCACCATAAGCGTTTATTAAATAAGAGAACTCCGCACTGAGTGACAGATCTAACGGAGACGTCAGCACGCCGCGTTAGAGGTGACGTCATCGCCGATAGGGAACTTCTGAGTAACAGAGTATTTATAACGCTTTAGCGCTGGGTGGAAGTCATATAATGATACCTTTAGAAAATAAATTATAGGCTACAATTTGTAATAACATCGGAGAAGGTAAATGGTCGGCTGGCCATATCGGGAGCACCACCGGGAGAATTTTTTATATTATTATTATTATTGTTATTATTATTATTTTATATGTATTCCTTCTCAATGTACCAAAGTGATCATTTCCGATTTTTGCATTCGATAATAAATCATAAATTGGTTAGTTTTGACTGCGTGTCCCGCGCTTCCGAACAGAACCGATGCGCGAGACTCGATGCGCGAGAGAAAGCGGCCAGAAGAAGCAGGGAGATGTAGCAACACCACCGACCTGTTCAGGGCTTCAAGTGCAGGTCCGTTTAATCTGTAAATACGCTAGATAGTTGTGTCTTTATTAACCTAGTTGAGTAATAAACTGCTAGTATCTGTTAGGCCAGTATCAGTAGCACCAGGGTGCGAACTACGGGGGAGCTCGGTTCCTTTAATAAGACATGGGCTCCCCTGAAAACGTGATTTGTGAATTTTTTTTTGGTCTCAAAAAATATTGACAATGTGTTATTTTGACGTGCAATTTCAGTTTTGTGTAATGTGATCATCGTGGATTATTATGTGTAAAATTGCAAAAATATAATTCATTCATATGCATGACTGCGATTTAAACCTAATTCACTTCAATAAAGATAACTATACATGCTATTCTTGTCAAGAGCATCAAGGTGTGGGGGTGCTGCGGTGCAAATTC
The DNA here is from genome assembly GCF_001515645.1 of Sinocyclocheilus grahami. NCBI lineage: Eukaryota > Metazoa > Chordata > Actinopteri > Cypriniformes > Cyprinidae > Sinocyclocheilus > Sinocyclocheilus grahami. The sequence continues at coordinate 86,476 of NW_015505617.1, read as the reverse complement.
CACTCATGTTTAGTACATGTTAACTCAAAGTTTCGTAGAAAAGATATAAACGCTGGACTCTGGTCGATTCTGTGGTAAGGTAAGGCATGTTATTCGCAATTATGTGTTGTGTCTGGGTTGTTATGTCTGCGTGACTCTCGATGTCTTAGGCCTAATTGAACGGAGGAATTATGGTATTAATTATAGTGCTTGCATAAAGCAAGTAGTGCATACACTTGTAGCTGTTATGTATTTCATTGTAATTCATTGTAAGCCTCTTTTTGAGGCACGCGCAAGCGCACGAACTCCCAATCCCCCCATATATAAAAAAAAAAGCCAAGTGGGCTCCCCCAAAGTCCACGGTATAGTTCCAACACTGAGTAGCACCCTATTATTATCATCATTCAGAATACTGTGCTAAAGGACATCAAAATCGATTGTAAAGTTTCATTAAGAAATGAGCAGAGACAGACAGTCACATGGATTTATTGTACAGGGAGGGAGGGAGCTAGAGACAGCAACACAAAAATAATATGAGTCACAGCCTAATAATTCAATAGTGTGTTCAGTATTAGAATTTTTCAACAAATATATTGTACTAATTTTGACATTTAGGCACTTTAGAAAATGTTTTAATACACAGTCAAAAGGTTTTCAACCCAAGGAGTATTAAACTGCTAGTAGGCTATCTGTTAGGCTATCAGTAGCACCCTATTATTATCATCATTCAGAATACTGTGCTAAAGGACATCAAAATCGATTGTAAAGTTTCATTAAGAAATGAGCAGAGACAGACAGTCACATGGATTTATTGTACAGGGAGGGAGGGAGCTAGAGACAGCAACACAAAAATAATATGAGTCACAGCCTAATAATTCAATAGTGTGTTCAGTATTAGAATTTTTCAACAAATATATTGTACTAATTTTGACATTTAGGCACTTTAGAAAATGTTTTAATACACAGTCAAAAGGTTTTCATCATTAAGATTTTTAATGTTTTTTGAAGAAGTCTCTTCTGCTCACCAAGCCTGCATTTATTTGATCCAAAATACAGCAAAAACAGTAACATTGTGAAATAGCTTTATATTTGAAATAGCTGATTTCTATTTGAATATATTTTAAAATTTAATTTATTCCTGTGATTTCAAAGCTGCATTTTAAGCATCATTACTCCAGTCACATGATCCTTCAGAAATCATTCTAATATGCTGATTTGCTGCTCAAAAACATTTTTTATTATTATTATTATGTTGAAAACAGAATTTTTTCAGGTTTTTTTGATGAACAGAAAGTTCAGAAGAACAGCATTGATCAGAAATAGAAGTCTTTTGTAACATTATAAATGTCTTTATCAACACTTTTGATCAATTTAAAGCATCCTTGCTAAATAAAAGTTATAATTTCTATA
>NW_015505617.1:49930-85057 GCF_001515645.1 Sinocyclocheilus grahami | reverse complement strand
CCCCCCCCCCTCCTCAAAGCTTTTGGTATATAGTGTAATGTTACAAAAGTTTTTATTTCAGATAAATGCTGATCTTTGGGTCTTTCTATTCATCAAAGAATCCTGATGGACTCAACTGTTTTAAATATTGATAATAATAATAATAAATGTTTCTTGAACAACAAATCAGCATATTAGAATGATTTTTGAAGGATCATGTGACGCTGAAGACTGGAGTGATGATGCTGAAAATTCAGCTTTTTGATCACAGGAATAAATTACATTGTAAAATATATTCAAATCGACAGCATGTTATTCTAAATAGTAAAACTATTTCACAATATTTCTGCTCTTGCTGTATTTTGGATCAAATAAATGCAGGCTTGGTGAGCAGAAGAGACTTCTTTAAAAACTTAAAAAATCATAAAAACTTTTGACTGGTAGTGTATATTTGTATGAAACATAGGTTTGTTAAATCTAGGGTATTTAAGTCATTTTAAGATAAATAGCATTTTCCACGGCCCCAGACTAAGGATTTAGACCTTTTTATGTGATGGCCATACAAATAATAGGGTTGCCTGTAGTTTCAGAAATTGTTGTGGATAATAGGCTATATACAAAAAAAAATAGCCCAAAATCGCACCTTTTGGTGTACAACAGCTTGTCACTGGAACAGGACCCTTAAAAAGACATCTTTATTCCTTTTTTACCTCTAATAGGTACACTCTTAACAATAAAGGTGCTTCATGATGCCATAGAAGAACCTTTTTGTCTAAATGGTTCCATAAAGAACCTTTAACATCTGAAGAACCTTCCTGTTTCACAAAAGGTTCTTTGTGGCGAAAGAAGGTTCTTCAGATTACAAAAAGGTAAGAAAGAGATGGTTCTTTAAAGAACCTTTGACGGAATGGTTCTTTGTGGAACCAAAAATGGTTCTTCTATGGCATCGCTTGAAGAACCTTTTGAAGCACCTTTATTTTTAAGAGTGTAGGCCTGCATATTAGTACCTTAAGGGTATGAATTACTACTCTAAGGTACTAATATGTACCTATTAGGGGTAAAAAAAAAACTTACAAAGATGTCCTTTTAAGAGTACTGCTCCAGTGACAAGCTGTTGTACCCCAAAAGGTAAAATTTCGGCCCCTTTTTTTCTGTGTGGCCTGGATGAGTGTGAGATTTCCCGGCCTGAAATTGCGTCCCAGTCTGGCTCCAACCCATTTTTTTACCCCCCCCCCTCCTCAAAGCTTTTGGTATATAGTGTAATGTTACAAAAGTTTTTATTTCAGATAAATGCTGATCTTTGGGTCTTTCTATTCATCAAAGAATCCTGATGGACTCAACTGTTTTAAATATTGATAATAATAATAATAAATGTTTCTTGAACAACAAATCAGCATATTAGAATGATTTTTGAAGGATCATGTGACGCTGAAGACTGGAGTGATGATGCTGAAAATTCAGCTTTTTGATCACAGGAATAAATTACATTGTAAAATATATTCAAATCGACAGCATGTTATTCTAAATAGTAAAACTATTTCACAATATTTCTGCTCTTGCTGTATTTTGGATCAAATAAATGCAGGCTTGGTGAGCAGAAGAGACTTCTTTAAAAACTTAAAAAATCATAAAAACTTTTGACTGGTAGTGTATATTTGTATGAAACATAGGTTTGTTAAATCTAGGGTATTTAAGTCATTTTAAGATAAATAGCATTTTCCACGGCCCCAGACTAAGGATTTAGACCTTTTTATGTGATGGCCATACAAATAATAGGGTTGCCTGTAGTTTCAGAAATTGTTGTGGATAATAGGCTATATACAAAAAAAAATAGCCCAAAATCGCACCTTTTGGTGTACAACAGCTTGTCACTGGAACAGGACCCTTAAAAAGACATCTTTGTTCCTTTTTTTACCTCTAATAGGTACACTCTTAACAATAAAGGTGCTTCATGATGCCATAGAAGAACCTTTTTGTCTAAATGGTTCCATAAAGAACCTTTAACATCTGAAGAACCTTCCTGTTTCACAAAAGGTTCTTTGTGGCGAAAGAAGGTTCTTCAGATTACAAAAAGGTAAGAAAGAGATGGTTCTTTAAAGAACCTTTGACGGAATGGTTCTTTGTGGAACCAAAAATGGTTCTTCTATGGCATCGCTTGAAGAACCTTTTGAAGCACCTTTATTTTTAAGAGTGTAGGCCTGCATATTAGTACCTTAAGGGTATGAATTACTACTCTAAGGTACTAATATGTACCTATTAGGGGTAAAAAAAAAACTTACAAAGATGTCCTTTTAAGAGTACTGCTCCAGTGACAAGCTGTTGTACCCCAAAAGGTAAAATTTCGGCCCCTTTTTTTCTGTGTGGCCTGGATGAGTGTGAGATTTCCCGGCCTGAAATTGCGTCCCAGTCTGGCTCCAACCCATTTTTTTAATAAAAGACTTTAAACAATACTATAAACAATACTGTTCTGTGTAAGCATAAAAAGCAATTAGATCATCTAAAATTATTCATAAATATGAAAGGTTTATAAGGCAGATATGAAATATGAAAGGCGGTCAATTTCTGTCACATAAGAAGAAAAATAAATTAAGTTGAAATCATAATTAGAAAATAAAATGTCATAATTATGAGATAGTAAGTCATAATGACAAAGTCAAAATTATGACATTAAAAGGTAAGTCATTAAATAATTATGACAAAAAGTCTAGCTTTTTATGTCAGTGTCTTGTTTTTGTCTTAATTCTTTTATAGGTTTATCTGAATGTGAAAAGATAAAATCAGAACTGTACAGTTATTAATTTATTTTAACTTGGTACAACCCTTTGATTATTTCTCAATGTTATTTATTTTGTTATAATAATAAAGTTAGAATTCACATGATAAGTTCTTTGCACTTTATTAGCTATTTTGAATTTACTTGCTGATGAAGAAAATTTAGCTAAAACACTGGAGAGAGAGAGAAAAAAAACTTTCCACTTAAAGTCATACAGAACAACATGAGGAAATAAATTACCATTTTAATTTTTGGATGAACTCCGCCTATTGCCTGCAACTAAAGTACATGAACTGTGATCATAAGAGGTCAGTTTGAGGTCTTTCTCATGGGTGTATTTGGTCGAGAGGTTCTCATAGTTCCCTTATGAAAGCGAGATCACTCAAATATTCAGGCCTGGTGGAATTAGGAAGGAAGTTTACTCCTTCCTCACATTGTGGGCCGCAGGAAGGGGTGGCTGTCACCCACTGACAGACTTTTCCTCTTGAATAGCACACATTGCCCTGCTCACGGGCCGGGCAAACACTTCCTCGTTAGCCTAGCTGACATCTTCAAACTCTTCGCTCTGCTCCTAGCATTGTCTTTATAGGTAAGAACGTGTTTTTACTTATTTTCATACAACTTTTAGGTTCAAATGGTCATTTCACCATAGGTCTGTACATAATAACATTGGGGCAGAATCTTGCTTAATAGTTTTACACGGCCAGTCTCTGTATTGGTTTTTTTTTTTTTTAAGTAGCTTAAGGAATGTAAGTGCAAATGGTGCATTTGTACTTTATGGTACATTTTATATATTTAAAAAATTTTCTCCCCTCTTCTGTACTAGAATCAAAGATACCTTTGTATTTAAAAACACATTTGCAAGGCAAAAAATGATCTTTTATAATAAATAAATATATGAATATCATCAACATTTTGACATCTTATTCTCGTCCTTACATTCTCCTAGAAACTTCATGGAGCTTTGTTTAATAAAAAAAAAAATGTTTTATTTTATTTTAGATTGTAATCAAAAATAAAACAGACTTGGGTTTGGAAGATTCAAGGCTTGTGTTGTGCAGAAAATAACAGCAATTACAAAGAACCACATTGTCTGTGTCTAGACCATATCCTTTGCAATGCATCCCTTTATCCTAAATTAGCTCTGCAGAACTATTCCCAAACCACAGAAAACCTCATTTGAACTTTCATCAGTACTTTCAGCTTCTTTATTTCATATAAAACACGAGAAGTCCTCATAACTGTCATCTACCTAATGCTTAATCTTAAATAATGGTCAGGGATAACATTCTCCTCTCTCTCTCCTCAGGTGTAGCTGTTATCATGGCAACCAGTGCGGTCCCTAGCGACAACCTCCCAACGTATAAATTGGTGGTTGTGGGAGATGGAGGCGTGGGAAAGAGTGCTCTTACCATCCAGTTTTTCCAAAAGATTTTTGTGCCAGATTACGATCCTACTATAGAAGACTCCTACTTGAAACACACAGAGATCGATGGCCAGTGGGCTATTTTGGATGGTATGTGCCAACACCTCATTATGTGTAGTAATTTTCATGCTTCTAGTGCTCCCATACTGTTATGTGTATTTGCAGCCTATCAGTAGGCCTATATCGAGTTTTTAGCATTATTACAGCTCAACAAAAATCATGGCTAATGGAAAATCCAGCAAAAATCTTGTTGGTAGCGGTTTGGTTTGAAGTTACTATAGGGGATCAAAAAGGAAAATAATAGTATTATAAAATAGTATAATAAAAAGAAAGAAGTTAAAAATTCATTCTGCCTTCTAAAGACTGGTTGGTTCATGTAAACATACTCTGATGGTGGGTAGAAACTATAGACAATCTAGAGAATATTATTTGTAAATAGAAAGAGTTTAAATATTTTTCTGATAATATTTTAATAACTTTATTTTTCATTGTATAACATGACAACAGTTTGACCTGGTCATTATCTTGTCCCTGTTACCTTCACTCCTTGCAGTTTTAGACACAGCAGGTCAAGAGGAATTCAGTGCCATGCGAGAGCAGTACATGAGGACTGGAGATGGTTTCCTCATTGTGTTCTCTGTGACGGACAAGGCCAGTTTTGAACACATCGACCGCTTTCACCAGCTCATCCTACGAGTCAAAGACCGGTTAGAAATCATGTGTACATACCAAACTCAAGTCCACAGCTCAGTATATTCTTTCCTTCCTTTATCTTTTTGTTTTTAACATATTTTAACATATCTTGTCTTCACCAGGGAATCTTTCCCTATGGTTTTGGTGGCTAACAAAGTGGACCTGGTGCATCTGAGGAAAGTGACAAATGAACAGGGCTGTGAGATGGCAGCCAAACACAACGTAAGTCCAACCAATATCACGACTTTATGTAGGACTGACAACAGTGGAATTGAACTGTTAGTGAGCCCACAATTAATAAGAGTGTTTACGTCTGTGTGTGTGTTGACTGACAGCGGTTAAAGGGTTAGTTAAAGGGTTAGTTTAACCAAAAATTAAAATTCTGTCATACTCACCCTTATGCCATTCCAAACCAGTATGACTGCTACTACCTTTATGGCACTTTTTGTTTGTCGAATTTTGGAGCATCCATCCACATGCAAATATACATAAACATAAATATACACTACCATTCAAAAATGTGAGGTCTGTACATTTTTTATGCTTTTGAAAGAAGTCTAATTTTCTGCAGACATTTGATCAATTTAATGCATTGTTTCCAAAAAAAAAAAAGTACTAATCTAAAAAAATCTCACTGACTCCAAACAGTAGTATATATTTTTGTAATTTTTCTGATCTTGTATACATAATAATCCATTATATTCATCAAAATATTTGAACATGTACAGTACAAAAAAATCTTACTTTATTACATAAAACTCCTATTTAAAATGTCAAATGTACATTTTGAAGTGTTTAAGGAACTTCTGCTCTTTTTAAAGGCTGAAAAAAATGAGTGACTTCATGCAGTAATTTCTCATTTCTATTTCTTTTTAAGTTATATTTATGGGCTTTTTATTTTGAGAGGACAGTGGAGAGATGACAGGAAAGTATTGGGTGGAGAGAGGGAAGCGAGATCAGCAAAGGACCTCAAGGCAGGATTCGAACTCGGGTCACTGTGTGCACAGTTGCACTATAAGACAAGGCACTGACCACAAGGCTATCGGTGCCGACCAATCATTTCTATTTCTTAACTATTTCTTTAGATTACTTACATTGAAACAAGTGCCAAGGATCCTCCAATGAATGTGGACAGAGCCTTTCATGAATTAGTCAGAGTTATCAGGTAAATAAAACTCATAATCTCACATATGGGGTTTGTCTTTTCATAATGATGAACTAGGATGGTATACAAGAAAGATAAAACTGTTATCATCTACTTCTGCCTACCCAGACGTTTTTGGACATTACAGGGGTACTTAAAAGTTTGAATCTGGGAGTATTATTTAAATTGACACATTTCTCTTTCATTCATTCTTTGCCTTTTTAGACAGCAAGTTCCAGAGCGGAGTCTGAAAAAGAAGAAAAAGACAAAGTGGCGTGGAGACAGAGCCATGAGTTCTCACAAGCTTCACTGTGTGATATTGTGACTACCTCTCCAGTCTAAATCATCAGCGTTTGGCAACATAAACTGCCAGGGAGGACAGACTAGAGATATGCACTAATCAGAGGACCACAGACTTTATCAAAAGAACTGGCATGAAGTCAGACTATCTCTTCCTGTCTCAGGGAAGCATATTAGGTGAGTCAAGGGATCACTGCTGCCAGACCAAGGAGGAGCAATCAGTACAACACGTCTAATTTGAAGCACTGGCTGAAACAACAAAAATCACAGCCAATCAGAAAAATCTCTGTGGGATAAAATGTTAGACCAGTGAGACTGCACAGTTGGCAGAGCTAGAAAGATCCATCCAAACCTAAGCCATGCACCACAGTCATTCGCACACCTACATCCAAATTGTCTGCAGCTTCCAAACATTCATATAATTATGTGGATGATTGTTTTGCAGAGCTGTCTGAACATTGTTTTCAGTAGTTACAACAATTATGAAGGGATATTGTTCTTACAAAGGCATATTTATTGACACGTTTGAATGAATATGTAGCTATAATAGAACTTGTTTAAGAAAACGTAAGTGTCATTGAGTGTTTGATACGTCGTCAATATGGCCTTTAAAGTTAAGCACAATAAGTACTGACACGATTGAAGGGCTCATTGCACTAGCAAGACTTTTTGCACTTTCAGTATTTGCTCATGGGCTTTTGCTGTTTAAAATTGCCTTGTGATGTTTTTGATTTTGTTGCACATTTACAGTACAGGTGCTCTAAGCCATTATTTTACATTTTTATAATAGTCAAGACAGAGAGTGCCCTCACTAGCTGACAGATATCAATAAAATAGGTCCTGAGAAATCACATGTCCCGGTGACAGCTCTGTAAAGTAGAAACACTCCCATATATATATATTATCATTTGTTTAATGAAAAAGTAGCATGGTTTCATCACAACTATTAAGCAGTACAACCGTTATTGATAATAATAAAAAATGTTTCTTGAGCACCAAATCTGCATATAAGAAGGATTTCTGAAAGATGATGTGACACTGATAACTGGAATAATGGTTGCTAAAAAAAACAGCTTTGCCATTATATCAATAAATTACACTTTAAAATATATATTAAAAAACATTTATTTTCATATTGTAATAATATATGTGTTTTTCTGCATTTTTGATCAAATATGCATCAAAAATGTAGCCTTGGTGAACATAAGAGCTCTTGCGATTTTTTTATTTTATTTTAAACGGTAGTGTACCTTTTCTTTTTCTCCATATGTGATTGATTGAATGTTGCCAAGAGTAAAGGGAGAAGAGTATGATTCTGCTGGATAGGTTATATTTGATGCTTGATCAACCTATAATGTTCATCAATTTGTCAAACCTCCTGTGCCTCAGTTTCCTCTGTGTTGGACCAATTTATGTGCCTGTGCCAGTGTGATAATAATCAGTTTCTTAACCACTGGTTCCTCTAACTGTTCCCAGAGGACAAAGAAGCTGAGCCCATCTGCCGTTAAAAACATGAGGGGCCCTTAGCCAAATGTTATGTTGTATTGTTCAATACTGCTTTGCTCTGCTCGACACAAAAATAAATCAGTAAGGAACCATATCAAACCTTGCTGTTATCTGTTGAATGAGGAGGTTTTGGTTGATTTTGTTATTGTTGGGAGACCTCAGGTTTAATGAGCTAGAGAGTACAACAATGCTCTGTTAGAATTAGTTTAATGTTTTCTCCATATGTGATTGATTGAATGTTGCCAAGAGTAAAGGGAGAAGAGTATGATTCTGCTGGATAGGTTATATTTGATGCTTGATCAACCTATAATGTTCATCAATTTGTCAAACCTCCTGTGCCTCAGTTTCCTCTGTGTTGGACCAATTTATGTGCCTGTGCCAGTGTGATAATAATCAGTTTCTTAACCACTGGTTCCTCTAACTGTTCCCAGAGGACAAAGAAGCTGAGCCCATCTGCCGTTAAAAACATGAGGGGCCCTTAGCCAAATGTTATGTTGTATTGTTCAATACTGCTTTGCTCTGCTCGACACAAAAATAAATCAGTAAGGAACCATATCAAACCTTGCTGTTATCTGTTGAATGAGGAGGTTTTGGTTGATTTTGTTATTGTTGGGAGACCTCAGGTTTAATGAGCTAGAGAGTACAACATATCTGGATGCTCTGTTAGAATTAGTTTAATGTTGACAGGAGACATTGGTTTAAATGGACAGAGATGAATTTTCACAGTTGAACAGATGTTATACAGTGTATTAGACTCCAAGTAAAATCACAGTATTCTAACAATACATGCCATTTTGATCCCCTACAAATATTGTTGAAACATTTTAGTTTTTTCTTTGGTTGGTCAATTACATTAAACAGCCCTGCTGTCAGTGATGTCAAAGTAGTTAATTAGTTTAATGTTGACAGGAGACATTGGTTTAAATGGACAGAGATGAATTTTCACAGTTGAACAGATGTTATACAGTGTATTAGACTCCAAGTAAAATCACAGTATTCTAACAATACATGCCATTTTGATCCCCTACAAATATTGTTGAAACATTTTAGTTTTTTCTTTGGTTGGTCAATTACATTCAGTGATGTCAAAGTAGTTCACTTCTGTACATGAGATCAGAGATCATATCAATCCAATTCCATGTTGTTATATGATATAATAGATCTGGACGAGCTTTGCTAAGCATTAATCATTGTTTACATGCACTGCTTGTAAATGAGGAAGTGAGTTGTTTTGCATTCAAAGATCACCATGGGTCTAATGGATTTTTGTTTGTTTGTTTGTTTTGTGAATGAATGAAAAGATTGTGTTGCATTACATGTCACTTGTTTTACAATGCTAATGTTTATTTAATAAGTTACGTCTCAATCATAATAAACATTTGTTCAATTAGAAAAGCATGTCAGGTTGGTTATTGCTTTGTTTGCTTCTTTTTTCACCCTGATAAGCTTGTTTTAATGTGCATGTCATTATGATAAAGCTGCTCTGCTTTGTTTCAAGTGAAGCAGAGGTGTAAAGTATTGGAGTAAATGTAATTAGTTACTGTACTTGAGTATCTTTTCGGATACTTTGTAGTTGTACTGAGTATCAAAGATATGAGCAACTTTTACTCTTTACTTCACTACATTTTTGAATGAGTATCTGTACTCTTTACTCAACTACATTTGAAATGAGTGTTGCAGTTACACATTACAATTGCATGGACCTAGTTTTTTTCTGCAGCAGTTTATTTCTGCTACAAAAGACGTGATACTGCCTATTACAGGTCACTGAAAGTACTGCATCTTGTGCGTTTTGCCCTTACCCAAACTTGTCAACAAGACAGGTGCTTTATATATGAGACGAGGACATGACTGCAACATTATTTTATTTATCTATTATAATGAAGAGACCTTTTTGAAAGATATTGTTTTGTTTGTTTGTTTTTGTTTTGTTTTGTAATTTTGAGGTGTTCAGTTTTATTTTGGTTTTAGAAAATAAACATGATTGCTCTCCTCACAAATCAAATCTCTTTCTTGTTTTTGTTTCATGCTCTCTGTGCCTTGCCCTGGACTTTTATGTCACTTCATGTCTCCCGTGGTGTTTGTAGTCCGTTTGTTCATTGGTTGCCCTTGATTAGTCTCCCCAGGTGTGTCTTATCTCGTTAAGCTTGTTAGCCCCCTGTGTGTATATATAGCCCTAGTTTTTCTTTAGTTCCTTGTGAGCTGTTGAATGTAATGGTTTTCTGTTTGTCAGTCATGCTGTTCTTTGTTCCCTTTGGTTGTTGGCTTATTGTTTGTTCTAGTTTTTCCATGAAATACCTGCACATAGATCCTTGCCTCTGCCTTTTCCCCCAGCTTCTCCACAACGGTACAGTTTTTGACTGGCGTGTCTCTTTGGCTAGTGCATCTTTGAGCCTATATTTAGTATAAGTAAAATACTTAAGTACTGTTAAAATCAGATACTCTAAGGCTTTCTGTATTTAATTCTGCACTTAATGTAACATTGGATATTTAAAAATAACACCCGGATACACTTGTCTTTACCAGCAGATGGCAATAAAGCACAAAGCATATTTGCAGAAGCTGATATTGGGTTTATCTATGATGCACAAGAAAGTTTTATTCCTAATCCTACATCTCTGTGCCTTGCCCTGGACTTTTATGTCACTTCCTGTCTCCCGTGGTGTTTGTAGTCAGTTTGTAGTCCGTTTGTTCATTGGTTGCCCTTGATTAGTCTCCCCAGGTGTGTCTTATCTCGTTAAGCTTGTTAGCCCCCTGTGTGTATATATAGCCCTAGTTTTTCTTTAGTTCCTTGTGAGCTGTTGAATGTAATGGTTTTCTGTTTGTCAGTCATGCTGTTCTTTGTTCCCTTTGGTTGTTGGCTTATTGTTTGTTCTAGTTTTTCCATGAAATACCTGCACATAGATCCTTGCCTCTGCCTTTTCCCCCAGCTTCTCCACAACGGTACAGTTTTTGACTGGCGTGTCTCTTTGGCTAGTGCATCTTTGAGCCTATATTTAGTATAAGTAAAATACTTAAGTACTGTTAAAATCAGATACTCTAAGGCTTTTACTCAAGTTGTTTTGGAATTGGTGACTTGTAACGTGTAGTGGAGTAATTTTCACTGTAAGGTATCTGCACTTCTACTCAAGTATGGTTTTTTACTCTGCTCAGAAGTAAATGACATGCCAAGTTGCTTTGGGTGGTTTATGGTTTTTAAATAAAAGATTCTTCATACACAGTGTAAAGTGTGGAATTTATAGGAAGATTGTTTCCTATTGAATGTGTATGTTTTGATTAGGTACATAAGCTATAGCTTTACATCTGTAATGTTTAATGATTTTTTAAACTTTCTGTATTTAATTCTGCACTTAATGTAACATTGGATATTTAAAAATAACACCCGGATACACTTGTCTTTACCAGCAGATGGCAATAAAGCACAAAGCATATTTGCAGAAGCTGATATTGGGTTTATCTATGACGCACAAGAAAGTTTTATTCCTAATCCTACATGAACATTAAAAATAATCGGTTTCCTCTTGATAAATTAAAAGGCCAATCTGTAAGAACAAAAATAGCATAATGTCATAATATCCTTTGTTTAATGCTGAAATAATTTCATTTATCCTTTTTTATTGACAGAGGTATAGAGAAAACTGAAAATTATAGATATAAGAGAGAGGAACAGGGTTGGAAGATGACGGAAGTCAGATTTTTTCTTGTGTCGTCCACATTTTTGTATTGTGCTAGTATAAGACTGTTTTAGCATCCAGATTACAAATCTAATTTTACAATGTAATATGCTCCATGTCTTTTGCTATGTATAACAGATTTGATATTAATGAAAATTCTGCCTATATTCACTAAATGAAGAATGAGGATTTGAGGATTTTTACGTTACAGTAAATCAATCTTGTATCTTATCTGTTCCCCTAACGAAATAATGAGGCTTCAAAGCAACTTTTCTAGCTCGTTAACACAGTTCCTTTGAGGATTCACACTGTGCGGCTCTAACATCCATCATCAAATGCTGAGTGTCAGCAAAATATAGATTATGCAATAAAATGTGGAATTTTAAAGAGCTCAGCGTTTGATTTCTGCTGAAATGAAGCCCTAAAATAACTTGATTCTGCAAGTTTGTGGCTTCAACCTGTACAATCACCAGCTGCTGCTACTTGGTGCTTAGAAAATACAGTTCAAATATAATTGGTTTGATGCTTGCCTTGCAAAGCCATTAACGGTGCACTGAATGGTAGCGAGTGGCATTCAGCTGGTCATGTGATCTCAACTGGTCGGGCCCTGCTGTGACCTGCTCCATGCAAAGTAAAACAGCTTTAAAGGGATAGTTCACCCTCAATTCTGTTCAATTCTGTCATCTTTTAACACAAAAGAAGATATTTTGAAAAATGCTGGTAACCAAACAGTCGGCGGTAGTCATTGACTTCCATAGAATGGAAAACGATACTATGGTAGTCTTGGCGGCAAATGGTTACACACATTCTTCAAAATAGCTTATTTTGTGCTCAACAGAAGAAAGAAACTCATAGGTTTTGATCAACATGAGGGTAAGTAAATGATAACAGAATTTTTATTTTTGGGTGAACTATACCCATGCACTCAACTGTCACAGCTTTAATTACATAATGGAGGAGGAGGGGCTGTCAGAGATGATGAAAGACAAAATAACCTTATATAATTCAAACACTACACAGATAAGTATATAGTGCATAAGTGCAAAGTGTATAGTGCGTCATTTGGGGCATAACTTGTGACTTTAGAGGACCAACATAGGGAACTAACAGCTCTGAAAAAGGAGAAAACACTCAAAGCTCAAGAAAGAAGCATGTGTTAATGTCACCTCTTATCCTTTTTTAAATCACATGGCTCATTAAAACTCCAGACATTTACAGGAAGGTCACATTCACCTCCTACTGTTCTACAGATTCTGTGAGCGCACACACAACCAGTATAGGCTTTCAGAAGAAGCTCCAAAGAATGAATTCATTTGTTGTATATTTCCTCCGTTTATATGAATCTTCAGGAATTTTCAAAACCTTCACATTTTGTGCCCATCTCATCTTGAATACCTTCCCATCCATTCAGTTCAAAATTGCACATGCTACGAATGGACAGTGTGTCTTTGTGCTTGTAAAAGCTATCTACAATACACTTTAGAATGCATACTTTTGTTTACTGCACTTGTTGAGCTGCTGACATTTGACTCATATTGATAACAAGACCATTTGTAACATTTGAATATCAGAGTCAAATTCTTTCTGAATAAAATAAAGTCCGTTCAAGGCCACATAACACATAAAAAAATAAAATAAATAAATGGTACGATGGCTTGAGTGGATTTTTGTTTTTGTGTGAGATTGTGATGACATTTCGTTTAGACAAAAAATTAGATATGACTTGGACTTGCGAGCAGTTAACAGTTAGCTAGTAGTCAATTCACTGCGACCTTGAGTATTTTTCATTATCTGAGAATATAAAAATCCTCAAATAATGACAAGTTTGGTAACCTCAGGTTAAGAGAGGTTACCAAAGGTTAAAATTAACATTTCTTTCAACTCAGAGACAAAGCCAGATTAGTGACATTTTGGTTTGGCAATTAGGGACAAAAATCTCGTTAAAACTAAAATGACTGATAACTGACTTGTGCCCATTGAAAAAATGCTTACATATCAAAGTTCAAAATTCAATCAAAAATGCTAAAATTAATAATCAGCACAAAACAAACTCAGTGAAGTCTGAGCAAAAAACACCTTTATGAGCCAGTTCTTTGTAGTGAATGAAAAACATTATATAGTGCAACCAGTGAAGTCAGACTGCCCAGAAAAAGACTCTTATAACCCAGTTCTTTGTAGTGAATCAAAAACATGCAACCTGTTAGTCCACCCAGTGCCCAACCAGTTGAGATCACATGACCAGCTGAATGCCACTCAAAACCAGTCAGTGCACTGTTAATGGCTTTAAGGTAAATGAGCTGGTTCTTTTTAAGATATCACAAACACTTATGATTCAAGTGGGTCGGTTCCTCAGTCATTCCAACCTAATCACCGAAATGCAAATCATTTATTTTTGTCATGTCCAACTTCAGGAAAGTCCTACTTAAGACTCCAAATCAACATGGTTACTTGGTTGTTTATATAACTATTTTAAAATATGCAGTATGAGCTGTCAGTGGTAGGCAATTTTAAAGAAAGAAAGTTGAGCGTGTAGGACTTGATAGTACAATCCCTTAGAATAATCTGCACTTTGTTGACATCTTGAGTGGAGAGTAGGGGTAATCACTTCATTGGGGTCATCAGGTGGGCACCCTTCTTCCTCTGTGTTTCATTGATAGGCCCACGACACCTCCAAAGGGCTCAACAGCAACACCTGGCATCCCAGGTGCGCTCCCCTCTGCTTTTACCCCTCTAGGTCATTTTGCAGCCCATTTGGGACCCTTCCTTTTTAGCCACAGCCAGTTGCTGCTTCACTCAGCAGCCTTTGACAGCAACCTAATGGCTTGTCGTAAGGCCTGTCCTCTGACTCCCAACCATTTTAGTAGCCTGGTTGTTGCCGTGGCTACAAAACCTCTGCACCCAACCTCTACAGGGAGCAACTGTGTTCGCCAGCCCCGTTGTAATGCTTCGGCTAATAGGTCTAAATAAAGGATTTTTCTGAAGAACAGCAGGCAGTTTAACTGCTCAGGACTCATGAGGGACTCATGAACAAGTATCAACAAAACAGAAAGACAGTCGTGGATCATCCAAGAAACACAAATTATTAAGATTCATTAAGTTATGTGAAATAGCTTATTCAGGAGAGTACTAAATAAAAATAACATGCAATTTTCATGATCCCTCTTAGTTAAAATTATAAACGTATTTGCATATTCTGCAAGGGGTATGTAATCTTATGAGCACAACTGTGTGTATATATAATGTAATGCAATTAAATATAATGATGATTGAGAGATGTACAATAATAAGCATTCCTTAAAAGCCTGATGCATCATATCTGATACCCACATTTTAAAATGATTTTTCTAATAAATAAATGAATGCATAAATGATAATGATATAAAAAAATGTACATTTTGCTTTAGTCCAGTAAATGTATATTTACATTATAACATTATAAGTTATTCTTAGATTTGCTTTATAAACAGTAAAAAAAAATCACAGCAAAAAGGAAGGAGAACCTTTTTTTAAATATACTAAAAAAAAATTTACTTGTTAAAAGAAAAGTGTGAACAAACTTTCTTACTGGTGTAACTAGTGTAGCATCACATTCCATATCAGTGCTGATTTACTACTCTAGGCAATGTCTACAGCTGTTTTAAGGCTTTAACTAGCACTGGTGACATTGCTGACTGGATTGCCTCAACAGGAGACTGCATTATGGATAGGATCCGCTGAAGAACTTCATGCCTTCCAGCTGTGACTCTCTAATGTGACAATGTTGTACAAATGCTGAAGCTCTGAGCTGCCCACCTGGGACATCCAGCTAGATTCTGCTGAGGACAGAGATTTGAAAAGTAACCACTATTTCACCGGGTACCACTAAGTAGAAGCACATTCAGCAAACATTTTGTGCACAATGCTGTATTGTTTCTGAAATATTAATTAAAAAAAACTGTTGAAGTAGCAGTTGCAGGAGGGGGTTGATGGATAACAAGGGCACTTGACACATTGGACACATCTCATCTCACATAATGGCCGGGGGGGGGGGGGGGGGGACTTTTCTCCTACTTGCTTTTCTATATGCATTGCCGACTTCCCAAACAACATCATTACTATAGTGCTCTACCACAAACATGATTAATGAAGTGTCAGTCAAGGAGAGTGTCAGTTTGTTACAAGCATAAAAGACTTGTGTTCCCAAAGTCCCTGGTGGAAAAATCTGCCTTCTGCCTCCTCAGCATGTTAACAGTTACATAACCCCGTATCATATAGACTGGATCAACAGTTGTCTAATTGGTTATAATAGCTGCATCTGCTTTCAATCTTCAAGCATATTAATATATGTCAGAGGTTCAAAAAGCAACATGTTTGACACTTTTTTTCTTAACATTTATGATGTGTGATAAATGCCTGCAAAACATTACTATTTAATGGGGAAAAAAATGTGAAATTATGAAAAAAATCTAGCCATCATAAGATAATAGCTATGGTGTTTTGTTGGGTTTGAATTAGTTGCTGTGTGGTTACTAGGGTGTTTTTGGTAGATGTCCAGAACTGAAAGGTGGTTGATAGGGTGTTCTGAGGATTTATTTTTTTTTTTTGATGAATTGTTACACTCTTAAAAATAAAGGTATTTAAAAGGTTCTTCACAGCAATGCCATAGTAGAAGAACCATTTTTGGTTCCACAAAGAACCATTCAGTCAAAGGATCTTTAAAGGGGTCATCGGATGCCCATTTTCCACAAGTTGATATGATTTTTTAGGGTCTTAATGAAAAGTCTGTAACATAATTGGGTTAAAATTTCTCAATGGTAGTGTAAAACAACACCGTTTTTACCTTGTCAAAAACAGCTCTGTCTACAGCAAGCTGTTTTATTGAATGCTGCTTTAAATGCTAATGAGCTCTGCCCCCCCCGCCCCTCTCTTCCGGGGTGATGCGCAGTTCTCTGAGAGACAGTAATCTTTAGCCGCATTCATCGTGAAACTTGCTAACAAGCACATTATTAGAAAGGCAATTTGCAAAGATTCATAAAAAACCCTTATACTTCTGGAGGTGAAGCTGGATCACGAATGATTCGCGCGAAGATAAATGCATTTAGGTAGATCGGGGGCGCATTCCCTTCAAAAACAAATGTAATCCACTGCGTCTACAGCGGCTCAGATGTCGGGAGTAGTGATGGGACAGATGATACAGCGGCTCCAATGCTACAAAGCAGTTTTCAAAGCACTATTGCATCACACACTGTGCTGATGCTTGTATTGAAATGACAATACCACGTGATTGATGTCGTTAGAAGCTTCGAATGTCATGCAGTATTGGAAGATCAGGGACATCTGGTTTGAAAAAATTGGCGCTTCGCGACCCCATCTGATGCAAGGGACTGTAACCTCAACACCGGACAGGAAGTGAATCATATTTTATAGCTGGGGTCTCAGAGACCCCAAGCAGAACATAAAGGTTAAACAGCTCACCCAAAATATTTTTTCAGCTATCTACATCAATTATTAACTATGATCACATGCTTGCGTATTTTTATTGATCAATATGTAAATATTCTAATTTGTTGAGATAGTGAATCGGTGGGTTTTTGTTAAATGTGAGCCAAAATCATCACAATTAAAAGAACCAAAGACTTAAACTACTTCAGTCTGTGTGCACTGAATTTATTTAATACACAAGTTTCACAATTTGAGTTGAATTACTGAAATAAATGAACTTTTCCACGACATTCTAATTTATTGAGATGCACCTGTAAATCAGATTACTTGGAACTGTACTGATCACAGATTGATTCCACTCTTGTGTGTCATGGACTTCCAATCCAAAACTCTGTATGGTCATGTGATTTTGCAAACCATATATATCCTCTGCTCCGCTTTGATTCCCTCGGACAGCACGCCAAATATGCATAACCTGTACTCTGTTATACTTTCCGCATGAGCAATCCGGACGCGGACTACTTGTATTTATACTTCCGAAAGCATACGCTGATGGTCTGCTCCGCGGACGTGTTCCATACATGCGTAGTAGATCGGCTTGAACAATAAACACACATGTGAACAAAGAATAGCCCAGAGTTATTGCACATCTGGCTGTCTTTATATTGTTTTATCGACGGATTGTACAGGTTCGAGTAGCGACGGGCTTCTTCACACAGCCTGCGCATGCGCAGTAGCCTACTGACCGCACGACGCGCAAAAAATGGGAGGCACGCGGCTGTCCGCGCGGAGCCTCCTCGCACACTCTCCGATGACGTCACGCATACCATAGCGGACTCGCGGGCGCGGAAAGTACAACACAGGCTTAAGTGTGTGAACTCGTGCGGTGTTCTGAGTGGTTGCTATTGCTGACAGCACGCCAAATATGCATAACCTGTACTCTGTTATACTTTCCGCATGAGCAATCCGGACGCGGACTACTTGTATTTATACTTCCGAAAGCATACGCTGATGGTCTGCTCCGCGGACGTGTTCCATACATGCGTAGTAGATCGGCTTGAACAATAAACACACATGTGAACAAAGAATAGCCCAGAGTTATTGCACATCTGGCTGTCTTTATATTGTTTTATCGACGGATTGTACAGGTTCGAGTAGCGACGGGCTTCTTCACACAGCCTGCGCATGCGCAGTAGCCTACTGACCGCACGACGCGCAAAAAATGGGAGGCACGCGGCTGTCCGCGCGGAGCCTCCTCGCACACTCTCCGATGACGTCACGCATGCCATAGCGGACTCGCGGGCGCGGAAAGTACAACACAGGCTTAAGTGTGTGAACTCGTGCGGTGTTCTGAGTGGTTGCGAGGTCATTACTATGGCATTGCAAAAGTAATGTAAGGGGTTTTTAGTGTGTTGCTATTTGGTTGTTATGGTGTTCTGAAGAGGTTTTGAGGTGGTTTTGAAGAGGTTGCTGTGCAGTTGCTAGGGTGTTCTGGGTGGTTGCTATTGCTGAAGTGTTCTAAAGCCCAAAGTATATGTCGGCTCTCCGCACACTGTCTATGTGACAGAATTGACGTCTGCAAACAGCCCAGTTTTTGTGTTTTGCACACTCACTTTGAAAGCTGCACAAACACGGCTGAGACAGAGCAGAACACAGAAAAAGACTCCGGCCTTAAGGGGTTTTGAGCAGTGGTAGACGAAACGGTATAGATACCCTAATAAAATATTACTCAGTAAACGTATTAAGTAGCCTACTCCTTTTTAATTTTTAAAGTACATAAGTATTTGATTTTTAATGTACTTAAGTATGAAATGTAAAAAGTACTGATTGATGAATATATATTTTGTAGTTGTAACTTACAAACTTTTATATTTAATAATTTAATATTATATATTCCATAATCTTACTGCTCAAAATACCTGGGGGAGGGGGGCTTGTCATACCCTATCAAATGTTTATTAATGTTTTATTAAAATATCAATTTAGGTTACTGATACTTCATGTGTACTTAAATAGTGTAGAAACTTAATTTTCTGTAAAGTTGCTTTGCAACGATTTGTATCGTAAAAAGCGCTATACAAATACACTTGAATTGAATTGAATATGTGAAAACAAGTGAAAAAACCTGTATAATATTAATAGCAGAACAGCATTTAAAAATTGAGCAAAAACTAAATGTGTGTTGACAAACAGGTTACTGTAAAAATAGACGTCACATAGGGGAAAAAAGTATAAAATGTAAAGAAATAATACAACCACACTACTAATACTCATCAATTTGCGTTATTTTAATGTTATGTTTACCTCGTTGAGACAGTGATATAAAAGTGGACATGTCCGCATTCAAGCATTTCATACATTGCTGAAACAGCTCGCCCTTTTACAGCAGATTTACTTCACAAACAACTGACAGTCGATTTTCATTCACAGTAATAAATCCTCAAATTCAGCATTAGCAACTTACTTTTCGCGCCATCAATCGTGAGATCAACTGAATCAGTGAGTTGTCGACTTGAGAGCAGCTGCAATCCGTTCACTACAATTTACGCATGAATCGCTCAGTGCAATGTGCGAACAGATTTATTGAAAAGAATCAGCTCGTTAAATAACGAGGAACAATATGTTTATAATAAATGTAGTAAAAAGTATGTTATGCTTTGAAATGTAGTGCAGTAAAAGTTTCTCAAAATAAAATACTCAGATAAAGATACTTGGGGGAAAAAGGAAAGAAATACTTCATTACTGTCCAACACCGGTGTTCTGGTGTCTGGCTAGTGTTCTGGGTGGATTTCCAGAGGTGTTAGCTAGCTGGCAGAGTATATTGAGGGATTTTGAATAGGTGGTTGTCTGGTTGCTAGGGTGTTCTGGGTGGTTGCCAGGGCACTGCTAGGCAGTTGGTTGCATGATCTGGGGGATTTTTTAATGTTAGGTTGCAAGGATGCTCTGGGTGATTGCTCACATCAATTTGCATCTCTTAAAAAAGGAATATAATAATAATAAACATGAGTGTTGTGTATGTTTCAGAGAGTAAAGTGTTGCTTCAGGTGATCAGGTTGTGTGACTGCTGTTGTAGGCTAACAATCTAACACAGCTTCCTGTAATGGGAAACCTGCACATGTGAAAGCAGATACTGGTTATTCTGAGCCACTTCACTGCTATGAGCAAGTATCTGTTGTTCATGGAGTCTAACAGTATATTCATTTCTCTTTTGAGCTCATGTGAAGTAGAACCATTGTCATTTCATTAGCGAAACAACCTTTTCTATGGTGCATTTATGTGATTGCATGTTATTGTTTTTTAATCTATTATTTGCCATGCTTTCTGGGAAAACGAACAAATAATTATAAAATTATACATTAATGAACATCTATTTGTACAGGGTACATAGGCCTTTGATTATAGAGAAAGGATTCCTTTTGAGATTATGTCTGCCAAAGGCTGCATCAAAATTCATTCACTAGTAATTGTCGGGCACGTTCTTGTTTACTTTGTAAGTGATTTGTCTAAATTGCACTGCATCAAATAAAGATTAGGGCCCAGTTCCAAAGTAACTATTTCCATCTGAAAGCCTTTCAAACCCATTTAAACACAATTAAACTGGTGTACTCTTGAGTAGCACAAGTGCATTCACTGTTGTATAGCAAGCAGTGATTGTTAAATCGCAGTGGTATTGTGTCTGACACACTCTGCACACAACCTTTGGGTTATGAGTCCGACGCTCTAACCATTAGGCCACGACTTCCCTAGTCGTGGCCTAATGGTATTTATGTATTACTTATTATTCCACTACTGACAGACTGAAGCTGCTGTTTCATGCTGTTCTTGACATTTCCTGCTATTTTGGTCCATGCAGTTCGGCCAGCTTTCCTGTGGGAAAATCAACTTTTAACGTAAAAAAAAAAATATATATATATATATATATATATATATATATATGGGTCCTGCCTTATATTTACAGAATAAATTCAACCACCTACAGAAATTCTATAGATCACCTCCTGTATTGAAAATTTGATGGGCACCATATATCAAGCTGAATCTGGTGTAAAAAAAAAAAAAAAAAAAAGTCTCCCAGGACTGATACACTTTTAATTACGACCCCATACAATCACAAGTAAAAACATAATGTTATTTAATCTTTGTCAAAAATCTGGAATATTCCAAATAGAGTATTATGTGTCATTGACAACATAATATGAAACATGAGCATTTCAGTCTGTGAGGCATTGCATCAGTTGGTGATGCAATGTTATTGTAATGTGGGGTTTGGGTTTTGTTTCATGTTCATGTTTTCATGTCTTTTATTTTGGAGTTTATTCATGGTCCCTGTTTGTGTCATGCTTCCCTTGCCTCATGTCTCTCTGCCTGGTGTATGTGTCATGATGGCTCCCTTCTCTGCCTGTTCCTCTTCACGGGCCTGGCCCTCCATCCCGCCCCCTGGACCACCTCCAGTTCTCCACCCTCCTGGACGTTGTGTTGGTTGGGGTGGATGTTACATCAGGGCGTCAGGAGCCGCCCTTAGAGGGGGGGATATGTAATGTGGAGTTTGGGTTTTGTTTCATGTTCATGTTTTCATGTCTTTTATTTTGGAGTTTATTCATGGTCCCTGTTTGTGTCATGCTTCCCTTGCCTCATGTCTCTCTGCCTGGTGTATGTGTCATGCTCTCATTTGGTTATTGTCTAGTCATGTGATTCCCTTGTCTGTCATTGGTTGTCCTAGTCATGTGTCTTGTTTCCCATAGGTTTGTTCTTGTCATGTGACCCTCTTGTTTCCTATAAGTAGCTTCATGTTCCCATTGTGCCCTCGTCGTGTATTGAATGTATTTAACCCGCTGTTGGTGAGTCTAGTCTGTTTGTGTCAAGTCTGCTCATGCTATGTCAAGTCTGTGTCTTGGATTATTGTTTGGATCACTCTGTAAATAAACTGCACTTGGGTTCTCACTACGCTCGCCTTCAGTGGATTGATCCTTTACAGTTATTAACAAAACAGACCAGCTCATTGCAGAACAAGCCACTTAAAATTATTTTGCTTCCTCTAGTAGTTTATATCACAAGAGTGACTTCAAGGCATGAAGCATTTCGCTCTGCTTGACTTCTATACATATATGTTGTTACTGTAAGTACACTAACACGCAATTGAGTAATATTATCCTGCAGTGAGGATTTAGAAAGGATTCAACACCACATTACGGAAGCAGGTTCACACAGCCAGTGGACAGGATAAAGTCCTTAGAGAATCGAGGAGACACGTCTGATTGCTCAAAGTTAAACCCAGGAGAATCAAACCTGACAAGCTGTCTCCATGCTGGCAGAGGTTTCTTGAAAGCCCGAAGACATTTCCTGAGCAGTTCTTGATATGTTATTTCTAGCAATACAAATATTAGGCCCAGGCTAACAATACATTGTTGCATCCTTCAGATAGAACGATGCAGAAATTATGATGTTTCCCCTCAAATTTAGGACATCTTCCTTAAACTGAAATTTAGAGCTATATTTACAAAAATGATTATTTTCTAAATATGCTCAGTTACTGCAAAACTGCACAACAAACCTTTAAACTAATTATTCTTGCAAAAATTGGCTAAAAATGTATTCAGGCCATCCAAGATGTAGCTAAGTTTGTTTCTCCATCAGAACAGATTTGGAGAAATTTAGCATTACATCACTTACTCACAAATGGATCTTTTGCAGTAAATGGGTGCCATGATCAGAATGAGAGACCAAACTGCTGATAAAAACATCACAAGTAATGTACATGACTCCAGTCCATCAATTAATGTTTTGAGAAGTGAGAGAGCTGCATGTTTGTAAGAAAAAAAATCCACCAGGATGTTTTAACTTCAAACACTGCTTCCGGATAAAATAGTCCTGTTATCCATACAGTAATATTGCTTTCTCCAGTGAAAAAGTAATCTTGTCTGAATCAAGAGGGAAATGAGCACATCAAGCACGGTTTACAAGCTAAAACCATTCTAAACATACAGCGGGTAAAATAAGTATTGAACACGTCACCATTTTTCTCAGTAAATATATTTCTAAAGGTGCTGTTGACATGAAATTTTCACCAGATGTCGATAACAACCCAAGTAATCCATACATACAAAGAAAACAAAACAAATAAGTTCAGAAATTAAGTTCTGTGTAATAAAATGGAATGACCTAGGGAAAAAGTATTGAACACTCTTACTGAAATGTATTTATTACAAAAGCCTTTCTGTATGGAGAAACTAGTCGCATGCATTGCTCAGGTGTGATTTTGGCCTATTCTTCCACTCAAACAGTCTTCAAATCTTGAAGGTTCTGTGGGCCTCTTCTATGAACTCTGATCTGTAGTTCTTGCCATAGATTTTCTATTGGATTCAAGTCAGGTGATTGGCTGGGCCATTCTAGCAGCTTTACTTTCTTTCTCTGAAACCAAATGAGAGTTTCCTTGGCTGTGTTTGGCATCATTGTCTCGCTGAAATGTGCATCCTTGTTTCATCTTCATCATCCTGGTGGGATGGCAGCAGATTTTTATCAAGAATGTCTCCTTCCTTCAATTATATGAATTTTGCCAGTGCCACACCATGATGTTTTTGGGGTGATGTGCAGTGCCATTGGACCTCCAAACATGGTGTGTATTATGGCATCCAAAGAGTTTAGTTTTGGTCTCATCGAACCAATAGGGCCTTGCGTGGTGAGCGTGTATACAGGCCACGGCGGTTGAGTGCATTACTTATTGTTTTCTTTGAAACTATTGTACCTACTAATTCCAGGTCTTTCCGAAGATCTCCACAAGTGGTCCTTGGCTCTTGGAAAACTCTTCTGATCATTTTTTTTCACTGCTGTGCCAGAAATCTTGAGAGGAGCACCTGGTCATGGCCGGTTTATGGTGAAATTATGTTCTTTCCCCAACAGTTTTATGGCCCCCATTATGGCCCCAACAGTGCTCACTGGAACATTCAGGAGTATAGAAATCCTTCTGTAACCAATGCCATCAGTATGTTTTGCAACAATAAGGTTGTGAAGGTCTTGAGAGAGCTCTTTGCTTTTACCCATTATGAAATGTTTCTTGTGTGACACGTTGGTAATGAGACACCTTTTTATAGGCCATCAGTTGGGACTAAACCAACTAATATTAATTTCCACTGACTAGGGGCAGGATTGCTTTCTAATTACTGATATATTTCTTGGCTTTCCATGCCTTTTTGCACCTTCCTTTCTTCATGTGTTCAATACTTTTCCCCTGGGTCATTCCACTTTATTACACGGAACTTAATTTCTGAATTTATTTGTTTTTTTTGTGTGTTTTTTTTTGTATGTATGGATTACTTGGATTGTTATCGACATCTGGTGAAAATTGCATGTCAACAGCACCTTTAGAAATATATTTACTGAGAAAAATTGTGACATGTTCAATACTTATTTTACCCACTGTATATGTTGGTTGATTTTGATGTGAGAGGACAAAAGGAGATGGATTTTTTTTTTCACATGAGGAAGCATTATTATGGATTGTGGTATGGACATGTATTTTGGCCAGATGCAAGAGTTTAAAGTAGTTAAAGTGCATTTTGTACAACAAGCAGTGATTGTTAAATCACAGTGAGTCTGACACACGCTGAATAAATATGAAAACATTATATATTTTTTCCATATTATTTATTTTTGCTTAGCCAGCTTTTATTTATTTATTTATGGTATATATATGTATATATATATATATATATATATATATATATATATATATATATATATATATAATAGACATGTTGTAGCCATTTAAGAAAGTGTATTTTTATTTTATATTATTTATGTTTAAATATCATTTGTTTGTGTTTGTTTAGTTCAATTTGTTAATTAAGAAAATTGTAAACATCATAAGGGTGTGTTAAATTGGACGGCAGTACACCGGAAGAAAGGAAGTGGGTCAGACATAATTTTTTGACCACTTCATACGTTTTTGTTTGTAGAATCCTTTTTTTTAAATGAGTTTTGTTTGGTATAATTTGTATCTTAATTTTAATGTTTTTTTGTTGGTCAATTATTTACCTAAATAAGAGGAATGAATAAACGTTTCGTGGAATGAAGTGCGTTCAAGACAAAGCCCGCTACCATGCTTCCACGGCCAAAACAAAGGCCGAAACAATACATACATACATACACACACACACAGTAGTATTGCTAAATGTAGTGTATAATATAAAATGTGCATGTTCTGTTACAAATATTTGCAACAAATGTACACAGTCAGCATCAATGCCCCCTGTGTTGTGCAATGGATTGAGATTTGTGTGTGCCAAAAATGTTTGCAACTTCTGTTTCATCACAAATTTAATTAACTGATGTTGTTACATTTTAAATTATTTAAAAGGCATCATTTAATTTTTTGAGATAAACTGTACTTTTCTTTCTCCATCAGGGTGTGGCCAAAGGTTTCATTGATGCTTTATCATCGTTGCAAGTTTTCAGATGCTGGCCAGTCAGTTCTTCCAAGGCACCAAACACTGCCATGTGACCAGACCGCTCCACTGCAACTACACAATGTGTGTGTACTTTCAACACTACGACTTAAGGTAATATGTGTAACTGTTTAGAGTTTTTCTAAAATTAAAATGTGCTTTATTGTTCTCAGTGGCAGCTACGCTAATATTAGACCGTCTCATTCTTATTCCGAGGTCACCGTAGCCACCAGATCCAGTCTGTATCCAGATCAGATGGTGGATCTGCACCTAGAGATGATCTCTACAGCCCTGAATGTCAGAGGAGCCCATGAAAACTAGATTTATTTTTGTTATATATATATATATATATATATATATATATATATATATATATATATATATATATATATATAATAGACATGTTGTAGCCATTTAAGAAAGTGTATTTTTATTTTATATTATTTATGTTTAAATATCATTTGTTTGTGTTTGTTTAGTTCAATTTGTTAATTAAGAAAATTGTAAACATCATAAGGGTGTGTTAAATTGGACGGCAGTACACCGGAAGAAAGGAAGTGGGTCAGACATAATTTTTTCATGATGTTTTTGGGGTGATGTGCAGTGCCATTGGACCTCCAAACATGGTGTGTATTATGGCATCCAAAGAGTTTAGTTTTGGTCTCATCGAACCAATAGGGCCTTGCGTGGTGAGCGTGTATACAGGCCACGGCGGTTGAGTGCATTACTTATTGTTTTCTTTGAAACTATTGTACCTACTAATTCCAGGTCTTTCCGAAGATCTCCACAAGTGGTCCTTGGCTCTTGGAAAACTCTTCTGATCATTTTTTTTCACTGCTGTGCCAGAAATCTTGAGAGGAGCACCTGGTCATGGCCGGTTTATGGTGAAATTATGTTCTTTCCCCAACAGTTTTATGGCCCCCATTATGGCCCCAACAGTGCTCACTGGAACATTCAGGAGTATAGAAATCCTTCTGAAACCAATGCCATCAGTATGTTTTGCAACAATAAGGTTGTGAAGGTCTTGAGAGAGCTCTTTGCTTTTACCCATTATGAAATGTTTCTTGTGTGACACGTTGGTAATGAGACACCTTTTTATAGGCCATCAGTTGGGACTAAACCAACTAATATTAATTTCCACTGACTAGGGGCAGGATTGCTTTCTAATTACTGATATATTTCTTGGCTTTCCATGCCTTTTTGCACCTTCCTTTCTTCATGTGTTCAATACTTTTCCCCTGGGTCATTCCACTTTATTACACGGAACTTAATTTCTGAATTTATTTGTTTTTTTTGTGTGTTTTTTTTTGTATGTATGGATTACTTGGATTGTTATCGACATCTGGTGAAAATTGCATGTCAACAGCACCTTTAGAAATATATTTACTGAGAAAAATTGTGACATGTTCAATACTTATTTTACCCACTGTATATGTTGGTTGATTTTGATGTGAGAGGACAAAAGGAGATGGATTTTTTTTTTCACATGAGGAAGCATTATTATGGATTGTGGTATGGACATGTATTTTGGCCAGATGCAAGAGTTTAAAGTAGTTAAAGTGCATTTTGTACAACAAGCAGTGATTGTTAAATCACAGTGAGTCTGACACACGCTGAATAAATATGAAAACATTATATATTTTTTCCATATTATTTATTTTTGCTTAGCCAGCTTTTATTTATTTATTTATGGTATATATATGTATATATATATATATATAATTTTATAATAACATATAATATATATATATATATATATATATATATATATATATATATATATATATATATATATATATATAATAGACATGTTGTAGCCATTTAAGAAAGTGTATTTTTATTTTATATTATTTATGTTTAAATATCATTTGTTTGTGTTTGTTTAGTTCAATTTGTTAATTAAGAAAATTGTAAACATCATAAGGGTGTGTTAAATTGGACGGCAGTACACCGGAAGAAAGGAAGTGGGTCAGACATAATTTTTTGACCACTTCATACGTTTTTGTTTGTAGAATCCTTTTTTTTAAATGAGTTTTGTTTGGTATAATTTGTATCTTAATTTTAATGTTTTTTTGTTGGTCAATTATTTACCTAAATAAGAGGAATGAATAAACGTTTCGTGGAATGAAGTGCGTTCAAGACAAAGCCCGCTACCATGCTTCCACGGCCAAAACAAAGGCCGAAACAATACATACATACATACACACACACACAGTAGTATTGCTAAATGTAGTGTATAATATAAAATGTGCATGTTCTGTTACAAATATTTGCAACAAATGTACACAGTCAGCATCAATGCCCCCTGTGTTGTGCAATGGATTGAGATTTGTGTGTGCCAAAAATGTTTGCAACTTCTGTTTCATCACAAATTTAATTAACTGATGTTGTTACATTTTAAATTATTTAAAAGGCATCATTTAATTTTTTGAGATAAACTGTACTTTTCTTTCTCCATCAGGGTGTGGCCAAAGGTTTCATTGATGCTTTATCATCGTTGCAAGTTTTCAGATGCTGGCCAGTCAGTTCTTCCAAGGCACCAAACACTGCCATGTGACCAGACCGCTCCACTGCAACTACACAATGTGTGTGTACTTTCAACACTACGACTTAAGGTAATATGTGTAACTGTTTAGAGTTTTTCTAAAATTAAAATGTGCTTTATTGTTCTCAGTGGCAGCTACGCTAATATTAGACCGTCTCATTCTTATTCCGAGGTCACCGTAGCCACCAGATCCAGTCTGTATCCAGATCAGATGGTGGATCTGCACCTAGAGATGATCTCTACAGCCCTGAATGTCAGAGGAGCCCATGAAAACTAGATGAGCCCCAGACACAGATCCCCAGTGAAGACCTCACCACCTAGACAGCCATCGGAACAAGACCACAGGAACCAGACCAGTCCTCTGCACAATCTGACTTTGCTGCAGCCTGCAATTAAACTGCTGGTTTCGTCTGGCCAGAGGAGAACGATGGTTTTGGTTCCTTCGACACACAATTTTTCTGTTTAATACTGTAAAGCTGCTTTGACACAATCTGTATTGTAAAAAGCGCTATGTAAATACAATGACTTAAGTTTACTTGACTCAGTTCAGTTGAACTGTAACACCTGATTCATTTATTTTTTCTGACTTCTGCCTCATTTTAGAGATGTAATTGTGAACAGTAGTAATATTTGTAAATGTTTGTTTGCAAACATTTTGCTTAACTTGTTTAGTCTTTTTTTAAGTTAATTAAACGAATGTTTAAAATAAATTTTGCAGTTGTATTAAATGTAATGTTTGACAACTGGAGCACTTTAAAGGGATAGTTCACCCAAAAATGGAAATGTGCTGTTATTTTACTGACCCTCAGGTCATCCCAGATGTCAGTGACTTTTTTTCTTCAGTAGAACAGTAAAGAAGATTTTTATCTGAAACTGTGATCCTTGGCGATTCATACACTACATGTCTGTGGCTGCCGGTTTTTGATTGTTTAGCTTCATAAGGCCTCAATGTGTCCTCAGGAGCATTTGGTAATTTGGTCTTGTCTGTACATGTTTATTTGACTCTCAAAAGCTGCCAGCCAGAGATGTGCAGTTTATGAATGGCCAATGACAATGGTTTCACCTAAAAATCTCCTTTACTGTTCAATTGAAGAAAAAGGTTAACTACATCTTGGATGGCAAGAGTCAATTGGAGTCAATTAACAACATAATTTCATTTTTGGGTGAACTATGCCTTTAAGCCTGCATGTTTAGTCTGTATGACAATAAATTATATTGTTAATATAAATAAATAAATGTTATAAATGCAGATTGTTATTAAATAAAGGCTATTATGTGTTGTAATGTGTGTGTTTTTATTGATTGATAGACACCAGTTAATAATTTTCTTAAACTCATTTAGAAGATATAAAAAACTAGTTCCACAGCAATTTCTTATGATGCCCATAATTTGCTGTAGTTTTCAAAATTTTTGACCAATATATATATATATATATATATATATATTTCAATACTTACTTTGATGAAAATTTGATGAGCACCATATATTAAGCTGAATCTGGTTATTGTGATGTTTTTATCTGCTGTTTGAACTCATTCTGATGGCACCCATTCACTGCAGAGGAAGCATTGATGAGCAAGTGATGTAATCCTCCAATTAATAGTTTTAGGTGAAAGCAAATATTTACATATTGGTTCTGTAAATGCTTTCTAGCAATTATTTTGACTAAACTAATTAAAAACTGTCACTGCAGTAAATTACTCTGTAAGCACTCTTATTACTTCATCTTATGTAAATTAGTTTTTTTCATTTGTTTGTTTGTGCGTGGAAGTTAATCTAATACCCATTTCTTTGTGAGTAATCACTTATGTTCTTCCTTATCTCACTTTGGGGGGAAAAATGCTAAATGAATGAAAGTAAATGTAATATTTGTATAGCTTATGTATTTGAAACATCCCAAATGAATCTTGTATTGGGAAATTTGTAGGATTGCAGAAGTTTTTCCACCATTTTTGTCTATTTTTATTACCAAATTAATTAGCATTGCCTGCCAGGCAGTTTGAGAATTAGGAGTGATTTGGAATGGACCAGTTTGAAGGCCATAATGAAGATAAACTACAGTGCTTGCTTATGCAAAATTCCCCACCACGATGCCACGATGCTGTGGATGATAGTCAGGGGTTACTTGCATATTTTTTTTGCATTTTATAAATGGTTCCTAGGGCATACTGATATTACAGTCCCCAAATATGGCTTGGGCTCCTCTATCAATGTGAGTCATGTACATATTTATGAAGAGAGATGCTGATTTTAATCATTGCTGCTGCTTCATATTACTTTCTGCTAACTGAGCTACTCAGAACATACAGAATCGAGTCTATAAATGCTTGAAATCTGATGTAAACACATCTGACATGGTCACTTATATGTGACCCTGGACCACAAAACCAGTCATAAGGGTCAATTTTTCAAAATTGAGATTTATACATCATCTGAAAGCTGAATAAATAAGTTTTCCATTGATGTATGGTTTGTTAGGATAGGACAACATTTGGCCGAGATACAACTATTTCTGGAATTGCTAACTGAGCTACTCAGAACATACAGAATCGAGTCTATAAATGCTTGAAATCTGATGTAAACACATCTGACATGGTCACTTATATGTGACCCTGGACCACAAAACCAGTCATAAGGGTCAATTTTTCAAAATTGAGATTTATACATCATCTGAAAGCTGAATAAATAAGTTTTCCATTGATGTATGGTTTGTTAGGATAGGACAATATTTGGCCGAGATACATCTATTTCTGGAATTTGAGGGTGCAAAAGAATCGAAATATTGAGAAAATCGCCTTTAAAGTTGTCCAAATGAAGTTCTTAGCAATGCATATTACTAATCAAAAATTACGTTTTAATATATTTACAGTAGGAAATGTACAAAATATCTTCATGGAACATGATCTTTACTTAATATCCTAATAATTTTTGGCATAAAAGAAAAATCAATAATTTTGACCCATACAATGTATTGTTGGCTATTGCTACAATTATACCCCAGCGACTTAAGACTGGTTTTGTGGTCCAGAGTCACATATATGGTACATAATGTTCAATACTTTATTAACGTAAAAATACTATTTGAATTTGAAAAGAAAAACTCTACACCTTAAATGGCCTGAGAGTGATTTTTCAGAAAATTTGTATTTTTGCAAAAACTATTCCTTTTAAACAGAAGATGAAAAGTTTAAGTTTCTCCAACATGGGTGTCAGAACTTATTTCATTGTACTTATGTAATCTGTTTAAGAGTACACTATATTATTCTGTACATAATGATCTTCAGCATCTCCAAAACATAACATCCCGTGGCCTTCTTCAGATTACAAAGCACATGGTGGACCAATATATGGACAGGTCCAATTAAAAATGACATTACCACATCGTTTCAAGAGGGCTTGTTATATCATCAGCCCACTGACAGGAATGGCACATATGCATATATTTTGGATGAGCTGTTGTGTTTCTCTAGAGTTTAAAGTCTAAGTCTGGCAGAGGTGTGTAAATTGAAGTCTTTTTCTTCCAGCTTGTGCAAGTGGTTGAGATCAAAATGCACATTTGTATACATGGACTAAAACAATCTTTTCACGTGCTTAAAAGTTGTTGTTTTTTTCTCCACACACATCTCTACGAGTAGAAACTTATGAAATTTTAGAACACTGACCCTCAGACTATGACACAAACATGGCAGGTCTCCATACATTTTGTCGTAACTTCATTATTATTTTTTTCCTGTGTGATGCTGTGGTAACATGGTGAATCATTTCCTTTCATAAGAGCAAGTCTCTGCTGACAACGCAATTACTTGGTTTGTTCACACCACTGTTTTTCTATAAACTATGATAAAATAAAACTAATAAAAGCTGAGGACTATCACTATTCATCTTACTCTTTTTAGCCTCACATATTTGGCTTACATAATTGTTTTAAATTGATTTATGCTTCACGCTTCCTGACTGCATTTTACTCAATAACCTTATAGGTCAAAGAAGAATTTCTCACAATGCCTTCCATATGTGATGTTTGCTTGCACAAGAGGCTTGACATTTCAAAATTATCCTACTCTTCAAGTTATCCACACAAACTATTGTACATTTGAGAGCTGAGTAAGTTTAAAGTCTAAGTCTGGCAGAGGTGTGTAAATTGAAGTCTTTTTCTTCCAGCTTGTGCAAGTGGTTGAGATCAAAATGCACATTTGTATACATGGACTAAAACAATCTTTTCACGTGCTTAAAAGTTGTTGTTTTTTTCTCCACACACATCTCTACGAGTAGAAACTTATGAAATTTTAGAACACTGACCCTCAGACTATGACACAAACATGGCAGGTCTCCATACATTTTGTCGTAACTTCATTATTATTTTTTTCCTGTGTGATGCTGTGGTAACATGTTGAATCATTTCCTTTCATAAGAGCAAGTCTCTGCTGACAACGCAATTACTTGGTTTGTTCACACCAGTTTTTCTATAAACTATGATAAAATAAAACTAATAAAAGCTGAGGACTATCACTATTCATCTTACTCTTTTTAGCCTCACATATTTGGCTTACATAATTGTTTTAAATTGATTTATGCTTCACGCTTCCTGACTGCATTTTACTCAATAACCTTATAGGTCAAAGAAGAATTGCTCACAATGCCTTCCATATGTGATGTTTGCTTGCACAAGAGGCTTGACATTTCAAAATTATCCTACTCTTCAAGTTATCCACACAAACTATTGTACATTTGAGAGCTGAGTAGGATAGTAATGAATTGTGAATAAATTGATATACACTGCTGAAGAAACTGAAGTTAGAATATTGAAAGTACAATACTTAACAAAATATACAACATGCATATCGACCTGAATTATTATTTTGGTATTTTGGTAAAAGTATTTTGGATCCCTCTCAACTAAGGGAACCCTGTCAGATGGTCCATTATAATATTAAAGGTTAAAGTAAAAAACGATTTGTCCAAAACTACTAAATTAAACAGCTATTTATTTTTAGATATAACAGTTAATACTTAAAAAACTGTGTAAACTATTAAATTGCATAAGGCAGTTTTTGTATCAACTTTTTAATGAATTATATAATTATTTTTCAATTATTTGTTAAAATATAAACATTTAATAAGTGGCTTTCATAAAAAAGATTGTTTTCATGACAAATTTATTTAAACAAACATTACACATAACATCACTGACAACGGGTTAAGTGAAGAAATAACAAATATGTAATCTGTGTGCTATTACACCCAATTTAGCTGACTATCACCGCGCCATTATCTACAGAGTTTCCTCGTCATCCTCCAGGCCGCTGCTGGACCTCGTGGGCAGGGACTCCTTTAGCAGGATGTCATCGACCTGCTTTGCACTGTCCTCTGGCTCCTCGGGTATGGATGGTGGCAAGCTGTCAGCGTCCGAATTGAGCACATAGCCTGGCAATGTGGCATGGGCACTGATAGTTGGCCCCCCACTGCTGCGGTAGACTCGGCTGGAGAAGAACGAGGGGGAGCGGGTGCCCGGGCCACCGGTAGCCAGCTGGGACTGACTGCTGGTGCTGTTGTTAAGGCCCGTCAACACAGAGCCATAGCGGTAGCTCCCGCACACCACTGGGCCCTTCCAATCAAACGCTAGGTTCCACCGTGTCCATGTTTTCTTGATCTCAGTCTGGACCTGTGGATCAGAGTTAGATGCCAAAATAACACTGGATGTTGAAATGCACAGTAACTTTTTTTAATACAATCACTAAGGCAGATTTCAATACACTGTCACTCATATAACAATAACCTAAAAAACAATAACAACAGGTACCATAATACAATGTTTTGTTTTGTAAAACAATGTACTGTATCTACTGAATGTAATTTGAACCAAAGCGCTGAAAAATTATTCAAAGTTTAGCCCACACCAATTGCTGTTTTGCTTACTGCATTGAAAGTATTGGGAAATTAATCTTAGTGATTGTAAAATTCTCCCAAATTCCAATTCAATTCCTGGATTTCAGTTAAATTTGTATTGAGGAAGGCGACACGATGCAGAATTAAAATTCAAACGTATTTAAGGAAGGAGATTTAAAATGAACTGAAAATTCATGCAACAAATTTTAATTAGCTAGAAAAGTAAACTTTACATTTTGGCTGGTTTGTATGTTTTGAAAAAAGTTTTAAAAGACCTTCAAAAGTACCAGATTTATTTATTTGTTTGTTTGTTTGTTTGTTTAATATATTTACTGTTTAGTTCATATATTATCTTTAATATTAAATAAATGTATTTTTGTGGACCAGGGTGAAATAATCTTCATTTCCCAGAATGCATTACCTGTGAATTTCTTCTTCCTAAATTCAATTAAATTCAGATTCACACGCATTCAACAACTAGACCGATCAAAACAGATTAAAGAACTACAGTCTACCCCGACAGCTGGGATGAGGAACACTTAAAACTTCACAGCTTGTTCTGATTGGTCTTGATTTAAAACTAACATATGTTGTAAAGCACTTTTACAATATGTTTAAATTAATAATACTATTACATCTACACAACATTCAATGTGACTTAATGGGTGGTGGGATCTCTATTAACACCACCAGTTTCTAGCATGTGCTTGGCTGAAGCAATAGCAGCCGCTGTGTGCCAAAACGCCCACCACACACTGGCTACTGGTGGAGTGGAGACCAAGTGATGTAGCCAATCAGTTTAAATAAGCATGAGTAGGAGGCTATGATGGATGGAGACCAAAGAGTAAATTTAGCCAGTATGCCAGGGTTGTACTCCTACACTTTTTTTGAGAACCCCTCTTGGATTGCTAATGATCTCAGAGAGTCAGGACCAGTTTAAAGGGGTCATATGATGCTGTTAAAAAGAACATTATTTGGTGTATTTGGTGTAATGAAATGTGTTTATGCGGTTTAAGGTTAAAAAAACACATTATTTTCCACATACTGTACATTATTGTTTCTCCTCTATGCCCCGCCTTTCTGAAACGCGTCAATTTTTACAAAGCTCATCGGTCTGAAAAAGCGAGGTGTGCTGTGATTGGCCAGCTATCCAGTGCATTGTGATTGGCCGAATACCTCAAGCGTGTGACGGAAATGTTACGCCCCTTACCATATTGTGACGATGCCCTGTCAGGCCGGAGCGATGATTCAAAAACATGAAAACCCATTATAAACTAGGCATTCGTTGCATCCAGTGGGGACATAATTATGGATTATAATGACTTATACTGTCTTTTT
>NW_015505617.1:34018-41822 GCF_001515645.1 Sinocyclocheilus grahami | reverse complement strand
TGCGGCAACCACATGTGACGACCCCGGGCTGGACTCCGCTTCGTCCACGGTGAAAGCTGATCCGGCGATCCACAGCGCAAAGTTGTAGTATTTCCTCAGCAACCAGCACGGATCAGCTCCAGTCATGACGAAGCAGACATCCTCCTCTTTTGGACGGCCAAACAAAGTAGTTTCGCTTTCACAATGAATCACACAGTGCCTTCACGACATGGCGGCGGCAACAACAATATTACAGCGAGAATAAAAGTTACGCCTTCTTTCTTTGCATGAACATTTGGGCGGCGTTATGCAAATCTTCCCAGATAGTGACGTAGGTATGTGGGGGCGTCTTAGAACGAGCCGTTTTAGGTAGGCGTGACTGACTCTTAACTTTTATAAAGAATATCTCTTTGGATTTGAGACTTTAGTCTTTGCAACTTTACAGATCTTCTTTATGCACCAAGAGTTTGTAACACTCCAAAGAGAAAGGAAAAATTGAAATCGCATCATATGACCCCTTTAACATCTCATTGGAAAGACTGGGTGAGCACTCCCTGCTGGCCTCACTAACACCCAACAGAAACATAGATTTCTCAAGGAGGCCTCCCATCTACATACTAACCAAACACAACCCTGCTTCGCTTCAGTTTTTAGTGTGCAGACACCCCCGGAATGTAGGCAACAGCAGTACCCACCTTACCAAAACACATGAAACCCACTGCAGCTGTGTCCCAATTAAGAGGCTACATCCAAATTCAAATGCAGCCTCGAAATGCATCTTTCATTTCCCTGGCCATAAAGGATATAAGAAATGGATCCTTCACAGCCCAGACTATCCCAAGGCATGATGAGATGAGAAAAAAATGCCAGGTTACAATTTTAAATGTGTTTTTCGATTTCCCGTTTCCCCCAAGGGACTTTTCGGCCCTGCCATGGACGGCATCACTGAGCACTTTACTGAGGCTCAAAAGACGTCGCAAGCACTGCTTCATTTTCTGCCTAAGCGCTCCAGCACAGCGACTGTTCCAAGCCACCCCAAGCCAGCGTCCACACAGCAGCCTGCAAAGACGGCACAGCCTCAGCTCTCTCACAAGCCAGAGCCTGACATCCAACAGCACCCCCGGACGGCAAGGAGGTATCCCTTTCTGAAGCAGAAAGGTCCCTGCCCTCGTGTAGTGCTGGACCCTGAGCCTAAGAAATCGTCCTGATCTGCGTGTAGAGAGGAAGAGGAGAGGGCAAGTTCTTGCAAATGCCGGTACCCCCTCGAAGAAGGCTCGTGATCATTCCCCACCCCTTTGAGCATCTCTGAGCGGTGGAGGTTTTTTAGCACGGCACGTCCTGCCATTTTAGCGTGTGCCACGAAACACTACCGCTGTGATAGCGGACCCAAATTCCACCTGTGGACGCAGGCCACCTGTGTTCAGAGGTGTTGTGCAGACTTCTGTGCAGGACAATGAATCTAATGTTCTTCGAGCCGAAGTGCAAACACTACTTGCAAAGGGTGCAGTGGAAATGAACAGCGAGTCAGGCTTCTACAGCCGATACTTCCTCGAACCGATTCTTGATCTCAGACATCTGAATCAACTCCGTTTAGAGCCCAGGTCATTTCCCTTTTAGGCCTCCCTCAAACGGATGGCGAACAAGGTCCCAACTTGTTATGTTCCACTGCGAGTTTACATTAAGCGCTCTGAGTCTTTCAGACAATCAGAGCAGCTTTTTGTGTGCTTTGGAGGCCGCTCTAAAGGCCTGCCTGTCACAAAGCAAAGACTATCTCATTGGATAGTAGACGCTATAGCTCTGGCTTATGCCACAGCTGGCTTGCAATGCCCTTTTGGTGTGAGGGCCCATTCCACCAGAGGAATGGCCTCCTCTTGGGCCTGGTCCAGTGGAATCTCTATTGGGGAGATTTGTGCGGCCACCGGCTGGTCGTCGCCGTCTACCTTTATTAGATTCTAAAATGTGGATGTTCCTGCCCTGCAGGCGCGGGTCTTATCCACCTAATGCTTACTTTCCCCCCCCCCTCCTCGGGTGGGGAGAGTTATCTCAAGTAGACCTCAGAACGTTCTTGGGTCTCCTAGTGGCTCAGGCTTATGGAGCCCTCGCTGAGTGTTCCTGGGCTAAGCTCGCGGAGCAGGCTAAGTTCTGCATCTGCTTATAGCACGGCACTACTGGATACGTTCCCCAAGCAGTCGTCAATGACGATGCAATGGGAGTTACCTTTCGATAGGGAACGTTCAGGTTACTCACGTAACCTCGGTTCCCTGAGATAAGGTTTGTAGTTGTAGGTAGTTGCACACAATTCTGATGAAATGGCATCCGGGCAGACTTATATAGCAGTCGGCTCCGCCCCTTGTGGCGGGCTCGAGTGCCATTGGTTTGTGCAACTACACAAACGTTAACAAATCAAGCTTCAGTAACAAGAGTAAACAGGAGTTTCCCCCAAGCAGTCGTCAATGACGACGCAACACTCATTCCCTTATCTCAGGGAACGTCTCGGTTACGTATGTAACCCTCGTTCCCTGAAGGAGGGAATGGAGACGTCACGTCGGAGGACAGACGAAATTGGGATCTCGCTTAGAGGGACCAATCTACTTCGAGTGTAAACTAAACGAGCCAATGCACATTGGCATGCGATTATTGCATCCTGCTGATCACAGCGTGAGTATAAGTAGGCAGCAGGTGCAGCGCATATTCAGGTTTTCGCTGAGGAGCCGAGCCGGTGACCCGGCCGCTCAGCGGTGGTACAGGAGACCCGGGAGGGGAGGCGCGGTTCTCCCTGCCCGTTGGAGGCGGTATTAGGACACAACTGCATCGCAACCGACCGCTCCACCGGGGGGACCCTTGTAACCCCCTAGCTGCCCCACCATCAAGGGTGGTGAGGGAGGAGGATCCAGCAAATCAGTTTGCAGCAGTAAAAAGGCGCCGTCCACGACCTGTTGGGCTCCTCATGCACCTCCGGGAAGAAAGGCACCGAGGCGGGGCGCTGAGAACCAGCGCGGACCACCCCGAGAACCAATCGTGCAACCTTGAGGGCTCGGGACACGGTGAAAGTCTTCACTCGAGCCCTACCCCTACGGCGGCCCGGGAAAGCATAGCCATTATTTCTGGATCCGATCCAGGCATTGTTACGGTCCCGGTGGAGAGCAACACAGTCGAATCTTCCTCTCCAGAAAGCTCTGGCTCACCCTCCGATGCTGCAATCGACATCTGATCGTCGGGGGGAGCCTCGGAAGAAACAGGTGGTACCCCCCGGGAGGGTCCAGCCTGCTCTTTTTGAGAGCTCCGCTGGTTTCGATGTGCCGGCGGGCTTGGGCATCCCCGGAGGGGGATTCCTCACCGTGACCGTAAGACCAGTCCGCCCACCGCTAGAAGGACGCCCCCGGCTGCCACCAGAGGGAACCCCAGATCTAGGCGGTGGCACGGGCACTCCGCCCCCTTTCAGGTAACGGAGTCCGGTCCGCAACTCCGAGATGGTCATACCCCCGCCATGGGAGCATGAGCCATCCACGAAAGCCACCTCAGCGTGCTTCATGCCCAGGCACGAGAGGCAGGGATCGTGACCATCACCCAGCGCCAGGTAACGACCGCATCCAGAACGCCCGGGTGATACGTTGTCTATAGCAAGACCCACATCGTCTTTATAAAGACGTAACGTCAAGTTTGCCAAGCAACGTCGTCTTTAGAAAGACGCACCCGAATTTGCTCTTTTAGGGGAAAAAGCTCTTTTAGCGTGCTGGGCGCACAGGGGAGATGATCATTTGCAACACAATCAGGGGGTAGTGCGGCCTGATGTGTGCAACCCACTCGACACGGGAAAACCACCACCGCTGAAGCGCCGTCCTCCAACACGAAGAGCTCTCCAAGAGCGTGCTGAACTCGTTCAGTCTTCTCTCCGTAGAGTAGTCAGGAGCGGAACGATGTGATCGCTCGGCTCCGAAGCGAAAAGCTGAATATGCGCTGCACCTGCTGCCTACTTATACTCACGCTGTGATCAGCAGCAGCTGGATGCAATAATCGCATGCCAATGTGCATTGGCTCGTTTAGTTTACACTCGAAGTAGATTGGTTCCTCTAAGCGAGATCTGACCGACTGAAAGGGAACCGAAGTTACATGAGTAACCGGAGCATTTTCCCAGGAGCTCTCCCATCCAGGTACTGACCAGGCTCAACCCTGGTTAGTTACAGTGGGTAACCAGTCTTGGGCTGCAGGGTGATATGGCTGTGGCATGCTGTGGCTGTGGAATGTTAAAGGTTCTTCATGGAACCACAGAAGCCAATAAAGAACCTTTACATTTAAGAGTGTGGTATATGATTATTTGTGTTCTAGCACAACAGGAAGCAAGAAGTCTTTGCATGTGTGACTGGGCAACAATGTTTAGTCTTAAAGTGTGCGCTTAGCCTGAAAACGCTTGATGCTGCAAAAAAATGAGACACAATGCAATGGTCAAAGTGTCAAAAAAACAATGAAAAAATAGCACAGAAATCAATAGCACATCCTGTGATAACCCCCGTATTATTGTAAAGCAGCTTTGTTGATGCTCACCTCTCCATTACAGTAGCAGTAGATGATAGACACAAAGAAGCCCTAGAGGAGAAACAAAAATAAGTGTTGGCGCGATGTCTCAACAGTGCAAAAGTCTCAAACTACTGACTCCAGTAATAATACGTTTTGATTTTAATTTGAAAGTTTAGTTGTGAGTCAGTGATTAAGAAAAAAATTATTCATCTCTGGAAAATGTTCATAATACGTACATTACAGCACAGTTAATTATGCACTGGTCCATGTTTTTTTCTTGGTCACAAATAGTTTTCAGTGATTTGGAATCATTATTTTTATATTAGGTATTTAATTAATTACAGTTGACACTGACGATCTGTTTAGTTTATATAGGCCTATTATATTTAACAGCCTAAAAACTAATTAAATGTTAATGTCATTAAATTATTTTATTGTATTACCAAGTTCTGTGAATGTGGCTGTGTTTCTGAAGATACTGCAAGTGTAAAGGGAAGTGATGTATTCTTCTTGGGAAGGACAAGCACTGAATCGTGTCATCAAGCTCCAGATAAAAGACTCTTAACCTAACCAGCACCTGTCATTTAAGACAACCGAACATCTCAAACAGAAATCAATGGTGTGTCATGAGATGTCAAGCCTATTTGGAGTGCTGTGAATTGGATTGACCTGTCAATATATTTCTCTGTCTTACATGCTACTACTTAAATATTAAATTTTTTAACAGTTTGTGCAACAATCATTTACATGTAAGCTAAATTCTCATCGACATCTGTGGGCCGGTGTTACTTTTAATTATATTTACTAGTTGTAAATTGTTACCATGCATATTTTGTACAACCAGTGCTAACTATCTTAGCTTTTCCCAAAGAAACCAGATTTGTCTCTTTTGCTTTGCCACAAGGTTTGTAAGAGACCATTAACATTCATTTAGATTTAGAAGAAAGTGACTTCTGAGTTGATGAAATTATAAACACATTTCTTAA
Source organism: Sinocyclocheilus grahami (assembly GCF_001515645.1). Taxonomy (NCBI): domain Eukaryota; kingdom Metazoa; phylum Chordata; class Actinopteri; order Cypriniformes; family Cyprinidae; genus Sinocyclocheilus; species Sinocyclocheilus grahami. The sequence continues at coordinate 36,342 of NW_015505617.1, read as the reverse complement.
TTTTTTTCTTAATTCTTCCTCTGCAGTAGTTGAGTATTTTCGTAGTACAAGAAATCCTTTTTAATGCAAAAAAAACAACAAAAAACATTAATTGCCAGATCAGTTTTAAAAAATTGCATGTCATCAGTGACTTGTAAATAAAGAGTGTTTTTCCTTCTCTTTTTTATAACATTTCTACCAAATCAATAATAAATCATGCAAAATACATGCACAGCATTTATATAAATGATGCTAAAATACACATTTGAATTTATGATTTTTGGATTATCAAAAGAAAAACATATGCATCTTGACTGGCAGAGATCACTGATTACATTAGCTATTCATGCAATAAAGGCATCGTTTCCAAGTACCTGGAAAGAATTGAAGAACAGCTCACAATACATCCGCACCTCCCAGCCAAGACCTTCGAATGTGTGCGGCATCCCAACAAACACAATGTAGTGCACTCCAAACACAAACACCAACACAAGCGTGGATTTAGCAAGCTTCCTGAACAGAGAGAAATTAAAATGTTCTATGAATTAAAGGGATAGTTCACTCAAAAAAAATCTGTTATTTACTCACCCTCATGCCATTCCAAACCTGTATGAATTTGCAGTAACCTTTGTAGAGCAAATCTCAGAGAGCGAAATGTTGTCATGTCATATGGAATCAGCATGATTGGAAATTGCACGGGGATACTCGGTCACTAATTTGCCCATGCCGATTTCCCATCTGATTTAAGACTGTTGATCCTTAAAAAGGCAAATTTGCTGCATTTACTAACATGATATAATATATACCAATATTACCAATTGCTGTTTACCAAGCTGTTTGGTTTGGAAGTGACCTGCTTCACGCATTGCTTTACTACTCACAATGGACCTATTTTGCTACAAAGTTTCACTAATGTAATCACACCTTTAGGCAGAATCTTCAGGCTGGTATTTTCAATAATGTAAACAGGGATGGATGTTGAGCTCCAACAAAAGTATAAAAGCATAATTAAAGAGGTCTATATACCTTGTGTGCTATATGGTGCTATATGTCTAAGACTTCACAAACTAAAGACATTATTTGCTAAGAATCATCCTCTTCACTACAAAGTTATCACATGGATTCAGTCGACTATGAATATAGGGCACAATAACCTTTGTGTTTTTTTTTTTTTTATCATTTTGAAGATTGACAGCATTTGTCCCTATTCAATTTCACACAAAAAGAGTAAACATTCTGCCTAACATCTCCTTTTTTGTTCCACAGAAGAAAGTAAGGTGAGTAAATTATGACATTTGATGAATTTTTATTTGAAATTGTCAGACTGTCAAAAAAACAAAGAAAAAAGAAATGCATTTATATCACTATCAAGTGATATAAATGCACAGTTTCACCCTGTTTATAATCTGTCTTTGTCAGGTGACGTCAGACTCATGAGAATCGAAGTGCATTTTGGGTATCTCCGCCATTTGTAGGGTATCAAAGCCAAGTGTTCTGTAGTTGGAGAATTGTCTTTTTTATTTGATTTAAAATGGTACGTTCTTGTTGTGTTAAAGTCTGCAATAGTGAATTACATGATAGAAAAGGTAAAAAACTCACCACGAAGAAAGATATTTTAGGTCTCACACTTGAAAAAAAGACTAAACAACAGTCAGATGGCCTGGGTTGCAGCGGTGATATGCAAAATCATCATATTTGCCAACATATCTCCGGTTATGTTCGTTTACCCTCTACATTTTCATAAAGGTAAGTAAGAGATTTTTTTTAGATGTGCTTATTTTCTGTTTTCTGAAGTAGCCAACATTATATTCACATGTTATTTAGGGTCAATGCTATTAAACAGACAACCAGGGAGCAGGTGAGCAGAAACGAGTCATGTAACGTTACCATGAAATGCCTTGCAATCGTTTTATGCTAGGTGTAAAGAGTTATTTTATTTTATTTCACTAACGTTACTGAAATTAAATATTGTTTATGGGGGTTTGTACTTAACTTAAGTGTAATTTAAACTGAATACTTCACTAAAATACATTTCTAATGTTTCTCATTTTTACTTCTTACAATTTAAAAAAGTACTGACTACATTTTTGTACATTTTCATTTCATATAGTTAGGATAGGTGTGACTAAACCGTAAGTGGGAGCAGTTAAGAAAAAAACACATTGCAGCCAGCTGAGACGATGACCCACCAGGCTGGAGTAGATGGTCGGCTTCACACGACACCACTCAGTGTCACTAACTGAATGTAACTTACTTGTGTGTGCGCTGAAGAAAACTGACTGCTGTGGCGTAAACTCTGGATGTCTGATAGTTTTTCAGTGATCTTAAAGTAAAGCATTATACAG
>NW_015505617.1:31929-33583 GCF_001515645.1 Sinocyclocheilus grahami | reverse complement strand
CGGATGGCCTGATGGCCTGGGTTGCAGCGGTGATATGCACAATCATCATATTTGCCAACATATCTCCGGTTATGTTCGTTTCATTTTCATACAGACAACCAGGGAGCAGGTGAGCAGAAACGAGTCATGTAACGTTACCATGAAATGCCTTGCAATCGTTTTATGCTAGGTGTAAAGAGTTATTTTATTTTATTTCACTAACGTTACTGAAATTAAATATTGTTTATGGGGGTTTGTACTTAACTTAAGTGTAATTTAAACTGAATACTTCACTAAAATACATTTCTAATGTTTCTCATTTTTACTTCTTACAATTTTAAAAAGTACTGACTACATTTTTGTACATTTTCATTTCATATAGTTAGGATAGGTGTGACTAAACCGTAAGTGGGAGCAGTTAAGAAAAAAACACATTGCAGCCAGCTGAGACGATGACCCACCAGGCTGGAGTAGATGGTCGGCTTCACACGACACCACTCAGTGTCACTAACTGAATGTAACTTACTTGTGTGTGCGCTGAAGAAAACTGACTGCTGTGGCGTAAACTCTGGATGTCTGATAGTTTTTCAGTGATCTTAAAGTAAAGCATTATACAGGTATGCCAAACTTGGGAACCTTTATTACATGGATTCTCAACTCTGGGCCTTGAGGTCCACTTTACTGCAGAGTTGAGATCCGACCCTAATAAAATACACCTGCACAGGCTAACCAAGATATTCACGATTACTAGAAAGTTACAGGCAGGTGAGTTTTGATTGAAGTTGGAGCTAAATTCTATAGGAAGTAGACTCTTAGGGCTAGAGTTGAGAATCCCTGCCATGAAGGTTTTTATTGCCTTATGTTGCTTTTCATGTCAGAAATTAGAAAAATTCTCACTTCATTTTAAATACTTATGTTAACCTTATGCACCTCACTTTGGATCTGCCTGCACAAACACTGTTTTAGACAACTGTGACCGGCACAAAATTATGTTTGTGGAGTCCTCACTAGTTTGTGGAGTCCTTTGGACACAGAATAGCAATGATAGACTGTTTTGAGATTTCCACAGAGAAACCATTCAGTGTGAAAGTGTGTGTCAAAATGTCTTCTACCTACAAGCACTATTTAGTATTTGACAGATCGTCTAGCACTTCTAAGAATCCATGCAGAAAGGTTCATCAGAAATGTTTGGCAGAAGCATCAAATCATCTTATTATTATTAGTAGTAATTTATTCAGCATTCTTTGTAGTACTTGCAATTGTGCAAATTATATGTGCAAATCAATGGTTGACAAAAACAGAACATATAAGTGTATAAGTAAATAAAATAAGTTTTTATACTGTAAACAAGATAATCATATATCCAACGAGGTTGGAGGCAGCGATGCCGGTGGCACTCAACTTTTTGCGTCAGGTAACCTTAGTATGGATCAGGTGTTAATTATTAATCATCATCAGTGACAAATTACATAAATCACGGTTCCTAAAAATATTAGCTGAGATTATCTCGGTACCGTATCTACTTGGTTTGCATCTGTTTCTCCAGTATGACAATTAAATCGGTCTTTACTGCACGGCTCTGTACACTTTTAGTTCACTGCTCAATGCAACGATACCTTCAAAATGGCGCCTCGGTGACGTCACACATAATAAACACACGTGACTGACAAAGACC
>NW_015505617.1:30357-31870 GCF_001515645.1 Sinocyclocheilus grahami | reverse complement strand
GAACACTTTTTGAACACAGTGAGATATTTATGTTGGCCGATGACGTCAAATACGGTGTGTGACGTAGTTGTGATATTACGAATTCAAGTTTGTCTTTAATCTGTGTTTGATGAATGACATCCCACACGCCTCCGTGTGGCTTTAATCAGAATAAAGACAAGTGCAATATCTTTTTTAACTGCTACGCCTTGCCTGCCAGGCAGGTTAAAATGTCTTGCAAATTAGTCATGAAAAATAATTGGAAAAAAGCAATGCTGGAAGATCATGAGGTACGGATCCTCTTTTAATTGAAGCCCCGCTAAGTTTGATCAACCATAGTGTTCCAGTAAAAGGAGCGTTGTACCAAATAAGAGTCAAAATGATGTGACGTACGAGCATTCATATTTGCATTACAGATTTATTTCTATTGAATTTATGACAAAGTTCTCTTTGGCTGAGCAAAATGCACTATTCACTGTGTTTGCAAATATGACTGTGTCTTTATGTCTGTTCTACCAGCTGTGCAAGCTGACACCTGTGATGCTGCTACTTAGCAGAGAGGCAGCAATGATCAAATTGATTACTGTTATTAGTCGCACAAAATGACATCTATTGGCATTGTATTTGCTCCAAACTGGATTATTTTAGGGAGTATCCAGAATAACATTTTGACATGCCAAACCCAAATGTGCATTTATAGGGTCTAAAAGCATTTTTTTTTTCAAAGCCAGACAAAAATGGAAGCTAAAGATTTTCTTTCAGCATGTAACAAGATCAAATCTATAATAGCCAGTGCAATGCGACACTGATTTCAGCACATGATGGAATGATGGAAACCACAATCTGAATCAAGCTGCAGAATGAGTAGGCTTAGGGGAAGCTTATTATCGCAGCATCTCTTAGCCACAGGCGATTCTGACTTTAAGCTGTCAGATGAAAGATTTTGCCTAAATTACATAAGGAAAAAAATTGCTTCTGTAGGGACAGCTTCCATTCTTTGCAGTCTAATAGCAGAGATGATGCTGCTGTAATGACACAGACAATTTGGGCTGGTATAACACTGAATTCACAATTTCAAGGCACTTGAATGCATAAAAACAGGCTCAGTGGAAGTGGATGCACAAACCTGTACTGTTTCCGTGTGTCATATCTGCCTGCGTTGGTCTCGCGGATCTTGGTGGCGAGAACCCTCACAATATTCACAAACAGGATGAAGTTCAGCTGAGAAAGAAAGAGCCAAGAGAAATAACTGTAAAAGGTGACACTTAATAAAATCCCTTCTTCTGTCTAAATATAATCTGAGTAACTGAAAAACTGTAATAGGGACTGAGGATGTTATCCATTATGCATATCTGGACAATAAAGCCTGTCAAGGGTCACTGGCAGATGACCGGTATGTGATGTGTATGGTTACTTTTTCCCAAATGAGCGGGGATGTCATTTGAAAAATGCTAATTTCCATCTGCTTAATCATAATGAGTGGGATGTCTGTGCATGAGATTTTAAGCTCAGTCTGGAATCAATAAGAAAAAAA
>NW_015505617.1:22609-26416 GCF_001515645.1 Sinocyclocheilus grahami | reverse complement strand
GTGCAAATCAATGGTTGACAAAAACAGAACATATAAGTGTATAAGTAAATAAAATAAGTTTTTATACTGTAAACAAGATAATCATATATCCAACGAGGTTGGAGGCAGCGATGCCGGTGGCACTCAACTTTTTGCGTCAGGTAACCTTAGTATGGATCAGGTGTTAATTATTAATCATCATCAGTGACAAATTACATAAATCACGGTTCCTAAAAATATTAGCTGAGATTATCTCGGTACCGTATCTACTTGGTTTGCATCTGTTTCTCCAGTATGACAATTAAATCGGTCTTTACTGCACGGCTCTGTACACTTTTAGTTCACTGCTCAATGCAACGATACCTTCAAAATGGCGCCTCGGTGACGTCACACATAATAAACACACGTGACTGACAAAGACCGATAACACAGAATCTTTACTGCCATGCGACCACCGTTGAAATATCCCCAGTCAAGCAACATGTAACACTTTTTGATCTCAGTGAGATATTTGTGTTGGCCGATGACGTCAAATACGGTGTGTGACGTAGTTGTGATATTACGAATTCAAGTTTGTCTTTAATCTGTGTTTGATGAATGACATCCCACACGCCTCCGTGTGGCTTTAATCAGAATAAAGACAAGTGCAATATCTTTTTTAACTGCTACGCCTTGCCTGCCAGGCAGGTTAAAATGTCTTGCAAATTAGTCATGAAAAATAATTGGAAAAAAGCAATGCTGGAAGATCATGAGGTACGGATCCTCTTTTAATTGAAGCCCCGCTAAGTTTGATCAACCATAGTGTTCCAGTAAAAGGAGCGTTGTACCAAATAAGAGTCAAAATGATGTGACGTACGAGCATTCATATTTGCATTACAGATTTATTTCTATTGAATTTATGACAAAGTTCTCTTTGGCTGAGCAAAATGCACTATTCACTGTGTTTGCAAATATGACTGTGTCTTTATGTCTGTTCTACCAGCTGTGCAAGCTGACACCTGTGATGCTGCTACTTAGCAGAGAGGCAGCAATGATCAAATTGATTACTGTTATTAGTCGCACAAAATGACATCTATTGGCATTGTATTTGCTCCAAACTGGATTATTTTAGGGAGTATCCAGAATAACATTTTGACATGCCAAACCCAAATGTGCATTTATAGGGTCTAAAAGCATTTTTTTTTCAAAGCCAGACAAAAATGGAAGCTAAAGATTTTCTTTCAGCATGTAACAAGATCAAATCTATAATAGCCAGTGCAATGCGACACTGATTTCAGCACATGATGGAATGATGGAAACCACAATCTGAATCAAGCTGCAGAATGAGTAGGCTTAGGGGAAGCTTATTATCGCAGCATCTCTTAGCCACAGGCGATTCTGACTTTAAGCTGTCAGATGAAAGATTTTGCCTAAATTACATAAGGAAAAAAATTGCTTCTGTAGGGACAGCTTCCATTCTTTGCAGTCTAATAGCAGAGATGATGCTGCTGTAATGACACAGACAATTTGGGCTGGTATAACACTGAATTCACAATTTCAAGGCACTTGAATGCATAAAAACAGGCTCAGTGGAAGTGGATGCACAAACCTGTACTGTTTCCGTGTGTCATATCTGCCTGCGTTGGTCTCGCGGATCTTGGTGGCGAGAACCCTCACAATATTCACAAACAGGATGAAGTTCAGCTGAGAAAGAAAGAGCCAAGAGAAATAACTGTAAAAGGTGACACTTAATAAAATCCCTTCTTCTGTCTAAATATAATCTGAGTAACTGAAAAACTGTAATAGGGACTGAGGATGTTATCCATTATGCATATCTGGACAATAAAACCTGTCAAGGGTCACTGGCAGATGACCGGTATGTGATGTGTATGGTTACTTTTTCCCAAATGAGCGGGGATGTCATTTGAAAAATGCTAATTTCCATCTGCTTAATCATAATGAGTGGGATGTCTGTGCATGAGATTTTAAGCTCAGTCTGGAATCAATAAGAAAAAAAACCATATTTTCTGCTCCCATTCTGGGAGCAGAAAATATGGTTTAATATGGGTATAATTTAAGTTTTTGCAATTCAGCATTTCACATACAAAAAGGACTCCGATATAGATGCATTATTTGGTGTGCAACTTTATTCTGAAATTAATTACTTTAGTTTTCTATTATGTATAGCTATGTACTAAAAAGTGTTTTTAGCGCTATTTAGATTGCTTGGCTGTGCATGAATAATTAATGAAGAAACATACATAGCTCTCCTATAAACACTGGTGTTGTTGAACAACATGAATTATGATACGAAGTAGTGCACACATGATAAATGAACACCTCAAAAGACTAAAGTATACAAACATGTTTTAAAGCTATATTAAGGTACACTTCCTACAGTGTCCAAACATTCGTCCAGTAACCACAAAAGTCCGTCTTGATAATTAATGTTTTGTTTAAAAAAAGTCTTGATGATAACTGATGTTTGGTGCAGGGGTGGCAAAAGGCAAGACAAACAGAAGGTCGCTTTGAAAATGACCTATAGAAATGAACATAAATAGGTTGACTGAACAGCAATGCTTGCATACACACATTTCTATTCCTCAAAAAGAACAAGAGGACATTAAAATTACTGAAAAGACAAAAAAATGACTGATATTATCTCTAAATAAAAACCCACCACATTTCATCCATTAAGCACCCTCGGTGCTCTTTGACATGCAACAGGAAAACTATGATGTCATTTTCAATCATGGCAATCATGCATTTAAATGACCCCTTCTACAGAATATTGCCCCCATAGCCACCATCTGTTCAGTGGAAGTATGGGAAAAAATGCAAATGTGCCTTTACAGTTTGTACATATGAATCATCATTGGCCAGATTTTACTCTCATTATACATCTAACTTTCTTACTAATTGTTATCTGTCCATCCACAACAGCCACAATGCGTTTGAATAACAGTATTAGTATATATCACAGTATTAATGTATTGTACAGTATTTTTAAACTGTACATCAGCAATGAGGAAAAAAATAATTTTTTTTATATAGTAGCCTACTTGTGAGGCAGAAGGAAAGGTTGGACATATAAATGCATTGCCTGCTCAATCGCTGTCTCACATTTTACAACCATATACAGTAGTTACAAAACAAGTATCAAAGTATGTGAGATGGCTAAAAAATAAATAATTCAAAATGATTCTATTGTAGGATATCAGACCGAATCAGAAAATCTAAGATTTGGTCAAAACATGGTTGAAACATGAGGAGCCAAATTCCACAGAGGCCCAAGACACAGGATGTCGTAAATCAGATCCTGGCGCCCCAAGCCTGAACCAACCAGCAGCTTTGAGTAGCTCACAGCATTTAAACAAAAGAACACTTATTGACAATTCCAAGGAGATTGTCAATTTTGGGGCAAGTAATTAAGATTAATGGTCAAAAGAGATGCACGGCGTGACCATCACATGGTAACCAGTGATAGCAATCACAAGCTCTTTGGATTGGCTTCCCCCACCTCTGAGACAGAGAACAGACTGAGATTCCTTACAGACATTTTAACCTCTCTGGTCTTCACAGAACGTATCCTTACGTCCACAGAATGCCACAGAAACTACCTTTCCATGTATATATGCACCTAAATGACGCTAAAAGGACTTATGAGCAACTAATAATTTCTATGCATAACTCCATATTATGTATGTAACCCACACGTTTAACTATCATGTTTTAATCACGTATTGTGTATGTCTGTTTGTTAACTATTGAATAACTTAAGGGTTCCTATTCATGTTTAGTATGTGTGTGTTTGAATCTTCTTGCTTGAAACGTTTCTTCCAATCAATT
>NW_015505617.1:18778-22186 GCF_001515645.1 Sinocyclocheilus grahami | reverse complement strand
AAAATTTAAGGGGGTCTGAATACTTTCCGTACCCACTGTATATATATATATATATATATTATTTTTTTTAATATATATAATTTTTGTATACATTTTTAAGTGTTCACATATTTTTGGTGCCACTGTTCATCACTTACATGTATGCATGGCTAATGTTACCTTGGCAGTCGAGTATCTGAATAGTTAAAGCAGCAGCTGTAAACCATCAGTTCAATTTGAAATTGATAAATAAATCCCATTTTTTTATTCATCATTTCTAAATGAACATAATGAACTAGAAAAGCGAAATGAGGTTAACATGTAGGCACCCCTGCTGAGACACTTCGGTCTCTCCTGACTGTGCCCATGTCTGAATCATGTTATTGTCTGCATCCAGTAATTGGCAGAACTGGCAGAAACACACAAATGCACGTTGTAATTATGGTAATGTTCTTGCCAGTTCTTCTGACATTTGCCTTCTTTGCCAAAGTGCTTTTCATCTTGCAGTGGTGAATAACAGAAAAGAGAAAAGTTTAGGTAAAGTTAGACGATTTCTCCCTCCTCAGGGAAAATTGCCTCAGTCTTTGAACTATTTCCCAGGCTGTCGCTTGGTTCTCACGCCGTGTTTATTAGGAGTCTGACAGTTTTTCACTTCACTTTTACTCACCCCAATGGCTGTCAGAATGGGGACCTGGTAGATCCATTTGATGTTTCCTGCACTCAGCTCCCAGCATCTGCACAGATAAAGACAGATCGAATGATAAATTAACCAGCACACATGGATTATGATTCAGGGGCTATTTAAAAGGCACAGTGCGAGACTGGCAGAGAGGTAGATAAGTTTCCAGTCCCAGAGGCAGTGCTAACACAGTAATGATATACTGTACTTCACTGTGCACACTGTATAGATCAAAAGGACCTAGTTTAGTCTCTCTCTCTCTCTCCTTGAAGTCACTGACCCACTCCTTTGCTTTATAAAACGCCGCTTTATAAAACTCATTTCTCTTTTGTTTACCACCAATTTGTTTCGGCATTCATAATCCCATTATAAATGTTTACTATGATGTGCAGCTGAATGGATAATCTCTCATGCAGAAGATATTGTCCATAAATAGGATATACTGTAAGCATTCAGAGGGAAGCAGAATGCATGCAGTCTGGAGAAAAACTAGAGTCATAATGAACATTCATTATTAATTACCTCAGAATGAATTAATGAATTAATGAGTTTCGAAAAAGACACTTGGTAGACATAACTTCCAGTGGCGTAGATGATAAAGCGCATGCTTTTTGTTCAAAACCACTTCTTTTAAAACTTATTTTTCTCCATTTTCAAATCTCATATCACATCGGAAAGGCATTTATTTTCAATAAAATGGAGGAAATAATCAAAAGGTTAAAAATAAATTATCTGGTAGGGTTTGGGTAGATGTATGGAGGGCTTTATTGTGCAAATAAGGTGGCATCCATTTAATAATTTGAATTAAAATTATAATTTGCTCTCAATACATTATTATTGCATACTGTTTTATAATGCACTACAATACTGAGGTGCAGATAATTACCACTATTTGCAGTAAGTAGTATAAATAGCAGAAAATCCTGTTTTTTTTAACATAGTGTAAACAGAATTATCCAACACCTGCCCATGAGAAAAAACGAATTGCCCCTTTAAACTGTTTGTGCCAACTTTAGCAGCAAGAACTGCAAATAAACTTTTCTGATGACTACAGATCAGTCTTTTACAGCACAGCGGTGGATATATATATTTATCTGACTTTTTTAGCTGGTGAAAATACTAGTGTTCTAATAATTTTGGCCACCACTGTATATACAACTTTGTGTGTTTACTGTATACATGAATTATCTTGAATTACTGTATTGATCTTGCCTGTCATTTGCATCTGAAATAGAATTTCATTGCATTTTATCTACACTAAATATTTGCTGCGCTTGCATTATAGGAGAAAAAAATGTAAGAAGGTTGAATCCGTGCTTGACAAGCTCTTGCCTCAACATCTCCACAGGCCTCTTCCTTTGTGGCTGGTGGTGTTGTTCTGGACCACCATGTCAACAATGCTTCTGTTCCATTCAAAATAATCTTGATTGTCCACCTGAATTATCTCAAACTTAAATTCAGAAAAATATTTGGACATTTACAGTAAATAACAGAAGTTGTCCCAGAAGTACTAAAGGAGGACCCCCCACCCACCCCCTCCTTCTCTAAATGAGAGGCCATGATTTTTTTACATGGTCAATTAGGTTAATTCTGATTTCACTTGAAATCCATCTACACCTTCTTCCTCTCCTTCCACCCCTTCCACACTGTTGTCCACTTCCTCTATGCCGATGTCTTCTTACATTGTCCTCATGCTCTTTCCACTACACCAATGCCCTCTTCTCCATTTCCTTCTCCTCTCCTCTTTTCTCACATCTTCCTCTCTGCTCATCTCTTTCTACCTGTTCCACTCTTCATCTTCTCTCTCATTACACCCCTTTCTCTACCCACTCCACCACCTTATATTTATATTTATTATTAATATTTTTATTTATAAAACTCTTTGTATAGTTTCCGTTTTATTATTACTCTAAAGCAGTTGTGATAAATGTGTAAACAATTAGGAAAACGGCATTTCCTGTGTTGTGTGTATATTTATCCGAATAGTTATCAGTTTAGGCCAATCGAAAATATACCATGTTCATTTGATAAAATGACAAATTACAGTTGTGTTTGGACAAATGGTACATAACTGTTTGTGATTTGTGTAAAACCTTTTCTCAGGTATTTTAAGTTATTGGTTGGTTGTATTAACTATTGTGAAAACATTTGTGCACATTGTTTTGAGAAAATGATTCGCATGATTTGTAATTTGTATGAAATGAATGAAAACGTACAATCTGTTTAGGACAATTACAAAGTGTTCCGATCACTGTGTTAACTGTTTTGAGAACAGTGACCTGAGTTTGGAGAAATGTGTCAAATCGATTGAGAATAACTGTAGATGGGGCATTTTTTTCTGCTGTGATTTAAAAAGTATTTTGCTGTGCTTAATGTGTACTTTACTCATTTCTTGTTTTCAGATGGGTCTTGTTAATAGTCTTGTAAACAGCTTTTATTATTGTCTTATTATTAATGTCATAAGTTCTCCTTGTGCTATTTAGGGATAACAGTATTAAAGGGGTCATTTCAAGTTTTCCTTTCTCTTTGGAGTGTTACAAGCTGATTGTGCATAGATAAGATCCCTGAAGTTGCAAAGACTAAAGTCTCAAAGAGATATTCTTTATCAAAGTTAAGACTCTGCCACGCCCCCTAAAACGGCTCGTTCTAACACGCCCCCACATATCTACCTCACTATGTGGAAATATTTGCATAATGCCGCCCAAATGTGTACGCAAAGAAAGAAGGCGTGGTTTCAGTAACCGCAGTTA
>NW_015505617.1:15819-18525 GCF_001515645.1 Sinocyclocheilus grahami | reverse complement strand
ACTGTTGACTGTTCAAATGCAGAGTTTTGCGCATTGTGTGTGTGTGTGTGTGTGTGTGTGTGTGTGCGCGCGCGTGTGAGAGAGAGAGAGAGAGAGAGAGAGAGAGAGAGAGAGAGAGAGACATGGTCACATCACAGTGGAGTCAGCTGTCTTAACCGTGGCTTATGTAATGCAAACACATACCAGCTTCATCACTGTGAGTGTCACGCGACTCTGTTCCCCTTTCGGGCTCTGTCTTTACATTTATTTTGAAAGATGAAGCTCGCGATTATGGTAAGGGGCGTTACATTTCCGACGAGTGCTTGTGGTGTTCGGCCAATCACAATGCACTGGGTCAGCTGGCCAATCAGAGCAGACTGCGCTATAATAATGTACTTGAAAAATAATGTGTTTTTTGAACATTAAAGCATGTCAACATATTCTATTACACCAAATACACAAAATAATGATCTTTTAAAAAGCATCATATGACCCCTTTAATTGTTTCCCTAATTTCTGAAAACATCTGTTCTGAAACGCATTACAAAATATCAACTAATTTGTGATATTTCCTAATATTGCAAAAGAATAACTGATGTCATGTGACACCTGTATGTGACCCTCTTAAAACGTATTATGCAGTGTGACTTTTAGTTTAAGATACACTAAAGATCAAGTTAAAGATACAGTTTGTGATCCGTTAAAGTAGGCCACCTTAACAACACTTGTAAAAAAAAAAGACTACAGCTAAAACAAACCTTATGTTGATAAATTATTCTCCCCTGGAGAAGCAGAAAGTTGTTGCTTGAAGACATTTGCTTTTATACCATAAGCTGCAAGAATACAAATTGTGCTCTCGAGGGAGTAAGACAATGACATTCAGCGAGCGTTTGAAAATAAAACATGGAAAGATATTGCCTCAGGCATGGTCCAACATCAATGTGAGTTGAAAGTGAGTTGATAAACAGCTTGAACACTGCAGTGGCGTTTTAACATAAGAACACAAACATTTACAGATCCAAGACAAACACTAACTCATCTAATTAGTTTCTAACTAGCACTAGCTCTGCATTGCCACATCATCAATGAGAATTAACACTTGAACTATACAAACTAAACAAAAATATAAAATACTAAACAAAATATAAAACACTAAACAATACCGTGATCATTTTAACACACTTATTATTTGCCTTGTTGAAAATGAAAATGTGGAATAAAGTTGTTATTTTTGTTTTCTTTGCACAAAAAAAGTATTCTCGTAGCTTCGTAACTTTACAGTTGAACCACTGATGTCACACGGTCTACTTTGTCGATCATCTTGGTACTTTTCTGGACCTTGAGTTACCTTGCTGTCTATGGGAGAGTCAGAGAGCCCTCAGATTTCATCAAAAATATCTTAAATTGTCTTACGGGTTTGGAACAACATGAGGGTTAGTAATCAATGACAGAATTTTTATTTTTGGGTGAACTAACCCTTTAATAATTTTAACACATTATATTTTTCACTGTAATTAATTAATCTAATTAACGCGTTAAATTACCAGCCCTTATATATATATATATATATAAATAAAACATATATAAACATATATATAATATCAAAATGCATATACATATACACGCACACACACACACATACATACATACAAATATCAAAATGCTATAATAAAATGCATAATATATTTCAGCTTTATTTTTACCCATAATATCTTTCACAAACACTACCATACAAGCCCCTATATTCATTTCTACAAAGATGATTAGGACATGGGGTCAAGTCTGTAAGGATGAACACATGAAATCACCTTGCATCTGCCAGCATTGCCCTGACAACTGCCCAAGCTGCAACAAAAACAGCGGGAACACCTGAAATGAAACAAAGAAAGTGAAAGGTATATTTCAATGAACTGTATTTCATACACAGTGGCATACACAAAAATAATGACTCATAACTCAAAGACTATAGCAAGGAGAGTCAAAAGGTTGGTATCGTTTGATAGAAAACCTTCTGTACTTTCAGTGGAAAAAAATTATTTAATTTGGACATTCTCCTGCTGAGAAATAAGATTTTTGATGATGTTCCCCAGCATGTTAGCTGTATTTGTGTCAAATTTTGTGGTGATGGCATAAAGTATCCAAAAGTTACAGTATTTTGTAACAAAATAGGCCTTTTTGTTTAGCTCTTGACTCCCTGAAGGAATTTTAAAAACTGTTGTTTTCTGAGTGCCATACACAAAAATAATGACTCATAACTCCAAGACCGTAGCAAGGAGAGTCAAAAGGAAAGTATCGTCTGATAGAAATGTTTCTATATTTTTATGGGGGGAAAAAATCTTTGCATTTGAATATTCTCATGCTGAGAAATAGGTGATAAAATTTAAGAAAAATTAGTGTGGTCAAGGGAAATTTTTCATATCATTCTTATTTAACGTTCAATATCTCATGACAGGAATAAGGTAGAAGAAAAATTCTTTTTTTGGTGATGTTCCCCAACACGTGTGCTGTATGTGAATTACACTTTGTGGTGATATCATAAAGTAATCAAAAGTTACAGCATTTGGAACCAAGGTTGCCCTTCTCTTAGCCCTTTACAGTTTTGAAATTGTTGTTTTGAATTTGAAGTAATGCCTCACTCAAGTTTAGTCAAAGCATACATATGACACATGACTATCTGAGCTGTATGATATTTCTGACATATTAGAGTACATGGCACACAAAAAAACA
>NW_015505617.1:11314-12362 GCF_001515645.1 Sinocyclocheilus grahami | reverse complement strand
GAGATTGGTTTGCAGCGGTCGACCTGAAGGACGCGTACTTCATGTGTCGACCCTTCCGCACCACAGACCATTGCTGGGGTTCGCGTCCGAAGGACGAGCATATCAGTACGAGGTCCTGCCCTCCGGGCTGTCCCTGTTGCCCCGTGTCTTCACGTAAGGTACCCCTTGTTCCCTTAAGAGAACAGAACAGTCGCATTCTCAACTACCTCAACTACCAAAGGGCGGCAAGGATGCAAGGATGTACTAGTCCGCACGGACAACACAGCGACCGTTGCGTACATCAACCGACAAGGTGGTCTGCGCCTTATCGCAATATCGCAACTCGCCCGCCACCTCCTCCTCTGGAGTCAGAAGCATCTGAGGTCGCTTCGTGCTGTTCACATTCCTGGGCTGCTCAACCGGGCAGCCGACGAGCTGTCCCGAGCTACGCTCCCGGGAGAACAGCGACTCCATCCCCAGGCGGTCCAGCTGGTTTGGGGACTTTTCGGAGCCACTCAGGTAGACCTGTTTGCCTCTCCAGAAATCTCTCACTACCAGTTATTCTTCGCCCTGACCGAGGGAACACTCGGCATGGACGCACTGGCACACAGCTGGCCGCGGGGCCTTCGCAAGTATGCATTTCCCCCAGTGAGCCTTCTGGCACAGGTCAGTGAGGACGAGGAGCAGGTCCTGCTGGTGGCACCCTATTGGCCTTCCCGGACCTGGTTCCCGGAACTAATGCTCCTCGCGACAGCCCCTCCTTGGCCGATTCCTCTGAGGAAGGATTTACTGACTCAGAGACGGGGCACCCTTTGGCACCTGCGTCCAGACCTCTGGAAACTTCATGTCCGGTCCCTGGACGGGACGCGGAGGTTCTGAGTGGCCTACCCCAAGAGGTAGTTGACACCATCACTTCAGCGTGAGCACCGTCTACGAGACACGCCTACGCTTGAAGTGGAACCTGTTTATTGAGTGGTGTTCTTCTCGCCGAGATGCCCGATCGGAGTTGTGCTGTCTTTTTGCAACCCTTAACACATTCGCTAGATTCTATAGCCTTCGTGTGGAGCCG
>NW_015505617.1:9222-10043 GCF_001515645.1 Sinocyclocheilus grahami | reverse complement strand
TTTTTTTTTCAAAGCCAGACAAAAATGGAAGCTAAAGATTTTCTTTCAGCATGTAACAAGATCAAATCTATAATAGCCAGTGCAATGCGACACTGATTTCAGCACATGATGGAATGATGGAAACCACAATCTGAATCAAGCTGCAGAATGAGTAGGCTTAGGGGAAGCTTATTATCGCAGCATCTCTTAGCCACAGGCGATTCTGACTTTAAGCTGTCAGATGAAAGATTTTGCCTAAATTACATAAGGAAAAAAATTGCTTCTGTAGGGACAGCTTCCATTCTTTGCAGTCTAATAGCAGAGATGATGCTGCTGTAATGACACAGACAATTTGGGCTGGTATAACACTGAATTCACAATTTCAAGGCACTTGAATGCATAAAAACAGGCTCAGTGGAAGTGGATGCACAAACCTGTACTGTTTCCGTGTGTCATATCTGCCTGCGTTGGTCTCGCGGATCTTGGTGGCGAGAACCCTCACAATATTCACAAACAGGATGAAGTTCAGCTGAGAAAGAAAGAGCCAAGAGAAATAACTGTAAAAGGTGACACTTAATAAAATCCCTTCTTCTGTCTAAATATAATCTGAGTAACTGAAAAACTGTAATAGGGACTGAGGATGTTATCCATTATGCATATCTGGACAATAAAGCCTGTCAAGGGTCACTGGCAGATGACCGGTATGTGATGTGTATGGTTACTTTTTCCCAAATGAGCGGGGATGTCATTTGAAAAATGCTAATTTCCATCTGCTTAATCATAATGAGTGGGATGTCTGTGCATGAGATTTTAAGCTCAGTCTGGAATCAATAAGAAAAAAA
>NW_015505617.1:7115-7555 GCF_001515645.1 Sinocyclocheilus grahami | reverse complement strand
TCTGCAAGAGCGGGAAAACTCGGACCATGTGAATGATGAGATAACCATCATTCACTGATGAGATAACAGTTGATTTATGAATTGGGAGGAGAAACATTGCAACACCCCGAGCTACAATTGGTCAAGGCACCATTTGGGGTGTGTTAAACAGCCCGGTTTAAATACTCAGGACACCATCAAACTTTGCTTTCTGTGTCTAGCTTTTAGCTTTTCGCTTTTAGTCGTGCTTTTTGTGTCTAGCTTTTAGCTTTTCGCTTTTAGTCATGCTTTTTGTGTCTAGCGTTTAGCTTTTCGCTTTTAGTCATGCTTTTTAGTTATATGCTTTTTAGCCATGCGGCTTTTTAGTTATATGCTTTTTAGCCATGAGGCTTTTAGCTTTTCGCTTTTAGTCGTGATTTTCAGTCATCGCTTCTTAGCGCTTTTTGAGCGTGCTCTGGCTT
>NW_015505617.1:4631-5693 GCF_001515645.1 Sinocyclocheilus grahami | reverse complement strand
GTAATCAAAAATCTCTGTTTACATGGTAGATTCTTAATCAGAGTCTTAATCGTGTTAAAATCTGATTATTGTTGTCCATGTAAACATACTCAGTGTGAAATATCATCATTTTAGTGTCTGAGTAGATAAGCCTGAAATGGAACCGAGGACCGTTCAGTGATTTTCAGTCTTTTTATTTTTTCTGGGGCAAAATTCATGCATTATAAAGTTGGAATCATTTTTTTACAACCACACACACCAATCACACCAACTTCAATTGCCTTGTGCATGTAACTTGTAAGGAGAAGTCCAGCTGTGCTGCCCGGCACAAGTTAAACAAGGCTGTGGATAAAAGTAGTCATGCTGAGGCAGCTTCATCATCCCCACAGAATACAACATTTGCTTGATGTGCACAAAAGATATATGAACAGTTGGATGTACACAGTTTAATCTCTTACCAGTACAGCTATTACTAAAACCTTCAACAAATGCAAGCGAGTCTATTTATGTATGCACACAAGAGCCACACATAAACACATCTCTTAAATGCTTGATATGATGCCATGCAAACAGCATGTATAATCCCTATATAACAATTAATATAAACTATCTATTTAATGAGTGTAAATTACATTTACAAATAATGAAAAGTTACAAATACTTTAGCAAAATATAAAAAAAAATAAAAAGCAACAAAGCCAACCTGAGACCTACATCCACTGGAAATGAATACAAATTTAAATTAATATTTTTTGTGGGTCTTTAAATGGTTATTGTGATTCAGTTTCAAATAATTATTTTGCCAAAAAAATAACATCTACTCAAACCCAGTTTTGTTACTGAAGATTCCATTTATTATATATAATGCATTGATGTCTGACTAATCATTTAGCTATGTAGTTACCTGCCAGCCTCTGTATCCTTGAAGATACATACAGTGATGGAGAACTGATTGTGCTCTAGAGTATTATAAAATGACCTAAACACCTTGAACTTCAAGGGTTCTGTAGCATAAGATTCTTTTCAAATAATAATCCATTTTGTAACTCATGTGTGTTTTTAACGTAAACTTGTGTGTGAATG
>NW_015505617.1:0-542 GCF_001515645.1 Sinocyclocheilus grahami | reverse complement strand
CAATACATTATTATTGCATACTGTTTTATAATGTACTACAATACTAGCAGATAATTGCAACTATTTGCAATAAGTAGTATTAATAGCAGACATTCCTGCTATTTTAACACAGTGTAAATAGAATCTATAGCTATTTGCACTTAGGCTAGTCTAAACAGCATATCGCTAAGAAAATCCTGCTATTTTCACTTAGTGTAAATAGCCTATATATCTATTTACTGTACACTTAGCGCAAATAGCAGCTGCCTGAAGAATATACTATATACAGTAGTAAGTTACGTACTTACACAAATCATATTATTTCGGAGTGTCTACTTACATTAAGTGCAAACACCCACCCTTGTTGGCAGAGGCTATTTACACTAACTTCGCCAACCAACATGTGATTGGGATAGTCAACACTACAAAAGACACTTGGTAGACATAACTTCCAGTGGCGTAGATGATAAAGCGCATGCTTTTTGTTCAAAACCACTTCTTTTAAAACTTATTTTTCTCCATTTTCAAATCTCATATCACATCGGAAAGGCATTTATTTTCAA
>NW_015505616.1:975869-1049710 GCF_001515645.1 Sinocyclocheilus grahami | reverse complement strand
TCCATCATGTAGGTGGGTCTGTTGTGAGACAGATCCTACACTGTGAATTTTTAATCTTACAATGCAGACATTTTTTTCCTTGCAAGAATTGCGAGATATAAATGCAGAATTGTGAGATATATTCTGAGGGAAAAAAAGTTAATAATAGTTCTGAAAAGAAAAGTCTGATTTATGAGATAGAAATTTGCAACTGCAACAAAAAAGTATGAATTGTGAAATAAAAATTTGCAATTTTCATTCCATGACAGAAACAACAAGAAACAATATTTTTCGAATTACGAGATGAAAACTCAAAATTCAGTAGAAAAAATTCTGTATTGCAAGATATAAACTAAGAACTGCAATAAAGTCAGAATTCCAAATTTACATCCCACAATTCTGAGTTCATATCTTGCGGGTTTTTTCTGACTTTTTTCTCTGAATTGTGAGGGGGGAAAGTCTGAATTGCAAGATGAAAAGTCACAATTAGCTTTTTTATTATTCTGTAGCAGAAATGGGCTTCCATACATCTCCGAGTAAAACAGAATATTCAAAGAAGAAGAAAAAAATTAAGTAGTAAACAATATGAAACAGACTGAATTTTTCAAAGGCAAGTTTGATGACTGAAAACCTTGTGTTCACAATGAAACCAGCAACATCAAGAACATCACACTTTTGATTTCATATTGACTTGACTATTACAGCCAGTTATATCCATTCACATGGCTGTTAGGGTAGTACAGCAGCATAGAATAGACGTCCTTGCTTTATTTCCAATTTTCCATTAGCATGCTATTGTTTTCATTGAACCTCTAAGGATAATCATTTCCCAAGTAAATGCTAATGTGCATGTTCATATGCACATATTATTCCAATAACATCACAGTCTTAAGTGCAACTACACTGGGAAATTGACCAAACGCTGTCTTGTGGACGCTCAGAGCTTCAATTGAAAGCAACAGGACAGGTTGCATTCAACAACACAACACTCATTAATCTATGAATATTCAAACCGTCACTTTAATATCATTGACACGCATGAACTTTGTGGCGGTCACCAATTGCAACAGGTGACCATGAGTAATTATGCAGATTTATTCAAGACATTAGCATGATTAATTAGGTGCAAACCGAGGTGGCTACACTTGAATTAGTAAGCATTATGAATAATTACCATGCATATTTTGCTCTTTATGTGGCTGGGTTTCATGATAAACAAAGCTTTAATTACGAGAAAACATCTGGGAATAGTAGTGACCTTCATTAATCTTAAGCAGATTCCCTCAGCTCTACACCCTTATGCATAATCATTGCATTAATAACAGAGGCTGCACTGTATTAGTCCACTTGAGGAAATTCATACTATTGCCCTTTAGTAAGAAGAAAACTAAAAGTTATAACCTGCTGCACTGAGAAACAAATGCTTTGTTTAAACAAGAGAAATGTTGATGAATGTAGTAGCTAGTCTTTTCCATATTCTGAAAGTGGGGCCAGGCCTGTAAAATTCCAAAATGATCAAAACATATCAGAAAATGATCATAACTAATTCACTATATTCCAAATATATCATATGATAGCTTTGTGTGATGAACAAACTGAAAAATTGTTATTCATTGATTCTCTTCCACTGCAGCTTTTGAATGAAATATAGGATTTTTCAGTGAATAACCAAATACATTTTCATTAAAAATAAACTCACACAAATTTACCATATTGCTTTATAAGGCTTAGAATATAGCATGTCATATAAAGTACTTTTTTATATTTAAAATGGTGCTTTTTTTTGTCTTTTTGGAACTTAACAACCCAATGCTGCATTCCATTTGTTTTTTGGAAGCTGGAAATTCCGAGTTCCCAGTAGGAACTTTTAACTGGAATGCTCTCCCAGGTCAGAGTTCCGACTCGGAATCTTGGAGGAATCGCAACAACTCCAACATGGCTGCTCAATGCATCACCAGAAGAGAAACAGTAGTAATATATTGTTAATTAGAAATTATGTTATGTCAATGTCTTATGAAACAACATATTGGCGAGTAAATTCATTTTTGGGTGAATAAATTATTTACCAGATCACATATATGTACTCTAGACATCTGCCAGCTTCTCAGCAACTCTTCAAGTCCAAAATGGCAAGAAAGTGTGATAGATGAGAAAAGCTGAGGAAAGGGTGAAAGGTTTGTCCTCTCGCAGTGACTCTGCCTCTTTGGCCTGACTTCACACAAACAGATCAGCAACTATGAAAAGGACCAGAATCTAGAAGAGGGGATCAGTTTTCCCAGCCACTAGACAGAGTCTAACCACTTACCCAGCAGAGGTCTCTCACACACACACACACACACACAATTCATGTCAGGGTTGTCAAAGTAACCTGATCCTAAGGCCTCCTGACATGCAGCAGTCCAGTCGGTGCTCTCTCTGCCCATACACTCTGGCTCTAAAACAAAGGAATTGCTTCCACATGTTTCTAAAGGCTGTAGTCTCAGGGTACAAATCTTCAGAACGGGACCCTTCTCTGCCAGGACACTTGCTCGCTTTCTCCATCTCCTCAATACACACACACAAAGGCATACACATCAAAAGTGCCATCTAGTGTTGTCTTGCACTATTACAGTTCAGTAACAGTACAGTAAATTAGTTCACCAACAGCTGATGCAGTTAATTGATTTATTTACATTAATACATTAGTTCAACATACTCAGTATTATTAAGCTGATATAGCTACAATGCAGAGTAAAGTGAGTAATACAAACCATATTTTATCAGATTTATTCTGAGCGGTTTATAAAAGTATACTAATTGACTTAAAGTAAATTTCATTTCATTTTCAACTAGACCAGGGGTAGGCAAGTTCGGTCCTAGAGAGCCGCAGAGTTCAGCTCCAACCCTGAAAACAAAACTCACCTGCCTATAGCCTTAGTAATCCTGAAGACATTGATTAGCTTGTTCAGGTGTGTCTGATTAGGGTTGGAGCTGAACTCTGCGGCTCTCTAGGACCAAACTTGCCTACCCCTGAACTAGACCAATATACTGGTGTACGTTAATACGCCACATAGTTTGATCTTAAAACGTCACTTTAATAGGACTCTCAACCATGATGTCATATTTTAAGGCAAACATTAAAACTGAACAAGGTCCCACTTGAATACTGATCACCATACAATTATGACTTAAAATGAACATAAAACAATGTAAATGTAATATAAAATTACATCAATCATACTAAACAAAACTGTAAAGACAACTATAATTACTGCCTATTAATTAACAACACCATCCATCTAGGCCCATATGTTTCCTAGGCCTGAATAGTTAAATAGTTATGTACTGTATAAAAGCTTGTGTTCACGCCACCCCAAAAACACAATGTAATAGATTCACAAACATGACCTAAGCTGGAACTATCGTGTAATTTCACCACTAATAGCCATCAAATTGAAATCTAAACAGTTTCAAACAGGTTCCCCATTAACATCCCCATCTGCTATTGGTCAGCAAAAACATAGCCACGTCCCAAAAGCACGCCATTGGTTTGCCAAATGTTAAACAGTGAAATAATATCATTTAGAATAAAAAAAAAATGGCTTGTTGCACAGGGCTCACAAAAGCATATACTTGTTTTGGTGTCCATATTAGCAGGTTACAATAGAAAACACAATGAAAATGACATAAAACTGTCAATACAATATTTTGCTAAATATCCTTTTATTAAGTGACAAATTGTTGGTGTGAACTACTTTTTAGCCACTGTTTGACAGAAGATACGAGTATAATCATATAGGTTTCTCACAACTATGATTCTGCATCAAGAGACCAAGTCCTGGTTTGTCAAAATAAACACTAATCTACTTAATGGTGGTTTTAAATAAAACACCACCATAAAAAAAAAACTACAACACACACACAAAAAAAACAAGATACTGTTCTTTGGATAATTATAATGCTTGCTTAATTGCCACTTGTCACCAATTTTCAATATTAAAAGCAATGCTGTATCCCAGGGGTCTCCAAACTCTGTCCTGGAGGTCCGGTGTCCTGTAGAGTTTAGCTCCAATTTGCCTCAACACTCCTGCCTGAAGTTGCTAGTATGCCTTGATTAGCTGGTTCAGGCACATTTAATTAGGGTTGGAGCCAAACTCTGCAGGACACCGGCCCTACAGGACCGAGTTTGGACACCCCTGCTGTATCCCATCACAACTGCAACACAAGGTTATTTAGTAAAAAAAAAAAAAAAAGAAAGAAAAGAAATTCTCTAAACTGACATGCTTTAAAAACGTTACAAAACTAAAATATATAATATCTGAAGTCCATTAATATGATAAAGTGATGCTGCTAAAATTGTTTACATAATATGCATAGCCAGCTTTTTTTTTTTGTTTTAGTGTGCATTTCTTCTTTCCTTTACAGTTTCTGCTTAATTTAAGAGATTTTCACAAGCAAAGCAAAATCCATACCCTGTGCACCTCCACTAAACTTATCCTTTCGTCAGGCCAGTCTTGACATACTGGTTGTTCATTAACCTAATTAAAACTAACAAACAGGAGGACTTCTTTTACGTGTGTATATGTATGTATATATATATGTGTGTATATGTATGTATATATATATGTATATGTATGTGTATATATATATATATATGTGTGTGTATATTGTTTTGTATGTTTTTTGACCAATCAAGTTAAGCCCTGACAACTGAAAGGTTTAAGTTGTTTCTTTAGCTGTGGAATGTTGTCGTCCTCTATTGGTGATTTGCACAAAGTGCAATACATAACACAAACAACTATGCACACGAATAAGAAACCTTGCTAAACCCCAATGAGCTCTCTTTATGTATAACCAGGACATGCCTTTATAGAATATAATTCGGATATTTTGTTTTCAATTTTTATTGCAGTGCTGGTTTTGTATTGAATGTGATTTGCCCAAGTAGTTCTCACGTATCATCAACCAACAGATTTTAAGGTTAGGTTTTACACAAAGAGCCATTTTATATAGTAACGTTTTTAACATTGCATAGCAAGAGGAAATCAAAGATCAGCGTTTGTAATCATTTGAGAGTCGAGCGATTACGTAATCGGCCACGTGACTACGTAACCGCCCACAAACAAACATGGCGCTCTACAGTCGTTGTTTACAAGTCTGTCTAGTAGTTTTGAGAACGTATTTTAACATCCAGGGTCATTTGATTCAACGTCTTTATGCCGTCCAAAGACAATGTCATAGACAGCGTCTACGCTCAAGGATGTGCAGGTTTCCCACGCGTCCTGGAAAACTTGTTTATCTTTGTCAAAACAAGGTTCTATTTGAGCATTGTATACTCTGTCATTATATCATATCTGTACACCTTCATTTTCTTAACAGATAGCCTTGGTGATCATGAGAAGACGGGCGTCTGCTGTGTACTCATATCCACGAGAGCATAAGTGGTGGGATACCATTATACCTGAATTTACTCCAGAACACAGTTATCCAGAATGTCCGGCTCTAACGGGAGTCTTTTGAGTACATCTGTTGTCGTCTCAGGCATGTGCTTGAACGAAGGAACATCAATTTCCGTTTGTGTGTACCTGTGAACAAAACGAATTGCCATTGCCCTTTGGAAGCTTGCCACTGGCAGTGAGTACAGAAGTGCCAGTCAGCTTTTCGGGGTTGGAGTGAGCACAGTATTCAACTGTGTGCAGGACTTCTGCAACGCTGTACTTAAAGTTATTCTGCCTGTAAACAAAGTTCCCAGATTCTTGGAAGTTAAAGGAGATGGCAGATGTTTTTGACAATCGCTGGAACGTTCAACAATGTGTTGGTGCAACGGATGGAAGCCACATTCCAATAATAGCACATGAAAAATACACTAGCGACTATTTTAACAGGAAAGGGTGGCATTCAATAGTACTGCAAGCAGTAGTGGATGGCAAAGGGCTTTTCTGGGATTTGTGTGTTTGCTATCCTGGGAGTGTACGTGATGCAAGGGTGCTAAGACAGTCTTATTTGTGTAACATGTTGGTTGAATGATGGACAATTGTTAAATCTAAAAGTATGCATCTCTGGTTGTGATGTTGGACGCTACCTCATTAGAGACTCAGTCTATCCCTTACAAAACTGGCTGATGAAGGCAGACTAACCCCACAACAGCAAAGGTTTAATCTCAGGTTGCGGACTTGAGTTTTGGAAGGCTAAAGGCACGATGGAGGTGTCTCTGGAGCTGATCAAGGAGATGGTTTTGACCTGCTGTGTGCTGCACAATATCTGTGAGGAACGTGGAGACCACTTCAGTGAAGACCTTTCCGCCATCCATGTAAACATGCAGCCTCTTGTTCAAGCATTAACAGAGCAAGGACAACCAGAAGGGACGGATGTACGAGCGGCATTATTCGACTACTTTAACGAGCAGAACAGTTAAATTATTCAAGTAGCATTTTAATTTTATTTCCTTTTTCTATTGTTTTTCCTCTGATCCTTACTTGCGTATGGTGTGAATGTTCAATGAATGTTCCAAAATGTATGTGTAAATTGACTTGTTATAAAAATGAATTGCAATAAATACATTTGACAAATGTAAACCCTGTTAATTTGTAAAGTACAAAGTAGACAAGAACAAGATTAGGAATAAAGTAACAACACACAAAGTAGACAAATGTAACAATTGTTTAAAGTTAACAGCATTTGTAACAAAATACAATTCTGCAAAGAAACATCTCGGGTTACTTATGTAACCATGGTTCCCTGAGTAGGGAACGAGACACTGCGTCCTCTAGGTTTCCCCATAGCGACCCCTAGAGAACGCAGTTCGAAGTTCCCTATGAAAGGGAACGTCTCAGGTTACTCATGTAACCATGGTTCCCTGAGTAGGGAAGGAGACACTGCATCCTCTATGGGGAAACCTAGAGGACACAGTTTGAAGTTCCCATGAAAGGGAACTTCCATTATCCAAAATACTGTATGTTGATGCTGTTTTTATGAGGAGAAGGGAAATTCCTCCCTTTTGGACTCTAGCCATCTTACTAACACTTTTTCATTGTGGCAAAGACCAGCGAGGAACAATCTATCAGTACACATTTTAGGAAGGGAAAAAGGAAAGGGAATTGACTCAACCAGTACTACAGTAATTTTTCAGGCTATGTCAGCTAGAATGTATATAAGTGATGCCAATGTCTTTGTGTAGAAGCTATAGAATGCAAGATAATGCCATGTTCTTCGGAGCAAACTAACAAACTTTAATCCAAGAAATCTGGTGGTGAGGGCTCAGTCAAGCTCTTGTGCCTGTAGAACAGATGAACAACAACAACACAGAAATGTGTTACTGTGAAAATAGTCTACCAAGTGATAAAAAGATGATTCTGATCAAGCAAAATGCGCATAAGAGAGTTACATTGCGATTTACAACAATTCTGGAAAAAGCGTTAATTGCTAATGCCAGCTTACTGCCTACAACAACTGGATGGACTTACTTTTCATTGTCTTCTTGACTGACATCAAGTATGTCTGTGAAATCTGTTGGGTCCTTTATGGTGCATGATGAACGCTCGTTGACATCGACGTCAACTGTGCTGTCTTCCAACTGTGGCCTTTTAATCAAAGTCATGAAGGGAGTTTGAGGTCGGCCTCAAAAGTGTCTGAATAGTTTAACCTGAATCACTGAAATTTCACAAATACAACAAACACAAGAAAACAGCTTATTCACGGTTAATGTGATGTAGGTAGAAGTTAGAAGCCTCTAACTTTACCTTCACTCCTGTCAAACACATCTGGGTTTGCTACACCTTTTCAATGTGAAGCTGGTCATGCTCTCTATATGACGGGTGTTTGGAGGGGAGGAGTTGATGTTGTCAAGCATAAAAAGTAATTTCATGGGAAGAGCAAGTTATTACATTTTGATGACAGGTTAATAAAAGTTCTGCTGTAATAACGTGTACAAAACAATAATTCCAAAGAAGACCTGGAATGTATATTAAGAAAGTAACTTAAGGATCAATTTTGGTTTTGCTTTGACTTTGAAATGTAAGTAGTATGCAAATGAGAATAAAATGCACAAAAGGAATCCTGTGTTCATGGCTTGATTCCCTGCTGTTCCTCCATTAGCGCCACCATGCGTCCCAATAGTCCCAGCATAGAATTCGTAGCTTCATCCATTTTATTAAGAATTGCAGTATTAAGTTCTTTGGCGTGTGCCATAAACCTTTCATCAGCAGTTTTCAAGTATTCCAGCAGCTCCTGGTTTGAATCTTTCTTCTTTATTCTGGTTGTTCGCAGAGACTTTCTTGGTTGGAATTGAGAAGAGCTGAAGGATGGTTCAGCTTGATCCAGCACCTCCTCAAGTGAAGAGTCTGTATTCACCATAATAAAAGCAGCACATTACTTGAAGACCTAAACGTAGCACATAGTGCATTTACATAATAATCTTGTATACATTAGGTAAGTGTGTAGAAAAGAGAACAACAAAGTAAGACGATAATGAAAACCTACCAAGATCAGCTGCAGAAGACAGCGATTCCACATTTGTGTCAAGCATGGCTGTTGCTGAATTTAATGCTTCAGTAAATTGACTCCCTGGCAGGCGTTCCAGCACAGTGTCCATAACATCATAGTTAGTTGTTTTATTGCTCCATTGGCTGCCGCTTTTACTTTTCTCCTTTTTGTCAATGAACTCCTTCTTACGTTTTTTTAGTTTGTTAATGATTTGGTCGGTTGTACGAGTAAACCCAGCATTTACCATCTCTTGGCATATATCGTCATATACTCTTTTCTTTCTTTTGGAGCTCCCCAATCTCTCCTGGATGTCTGTGGAAGACCATATCTCAAGCAGTGCGCTGGTTTCCTCCGAAGACCACTGATGTGTGGTTTTGTGCACGGATATTTTGCTACCTACAAAAAAAAAAGGAAAAAAAAAAAAAAAGAAGGTTGCCACACTTTACAACTTAGAGGAACGTTATTACTCACAAGTAAGTCCACTTTAAAAGAACTGAAGTCAGACCTCTTTTCACTTAAATTAAAGTGAATGCAAAGTGAACTCAGATCGCTTTTTGTTCTACTTTAATTTAATTTAAAGGCCACTTTTCTCACTGTGTTTTAAGAAATAGTCCTAAAAATACAAAATAAATAAACTAACGTTACTAATTCGCAAGACTAGTCTAAGTTTATGCAACCAGCCACTGTATATTATTATTATTCAACATTTCTGCATTTTTGTCGTATTTCCTTTACTTGAGCTTTTATTTTGGAGGCAACCTGAACTAAAAACATAGCTTTTCAGTCATTCTTGAGAAGTGGGACAAAACAGAGTGCAAAATTGAAAAAATAAAACCTTGTACTCAGACAAATGAAACTACATTTATGTATCTTAGATGTACTAAGCTACTGAGCTATGCTTTGATACAACCTCCCAACTTTTCTCTTTTTTAACAAAATGTGCTTTTTTTTTAGCTTGGACTGTGTAATATAATTTCAGCTTTATCTTTAACAGCATTCAAGATGTTTTTAACATTTCAAAACACATTCTCCTGTTAGCAGACAGATTACACTTTCACATGTGACCAATAATTCTACAACAAATATAAAATATTATAATGAATTATCAAAATATTCAACTGACGGAGTTGACATCTGACGGAGGTGAAGAAAACCTGAATTTGTAGTCATTTTAACTATCAAATACATTGAATCAGTCAATTACTGTATTAAAACGAACAGCGAGTATGTTATTGTTTATAAAGCTTTTATTCAAGAGTCACATTTAAGTATTTTGATAAATCACTGGAACACAAAATCTTATGGTGGTGACAAATTTGGCATTTCTTTCATAAAACCAATGGAGTTCATGTAGTAGCCATTTTATTTTTTTTCTGTTGATGCTAGATGCTAATGGAACCTGCTTCAGGAGAATACAATTATCTAAATATTTCAAATAATTTCCTCAGATATTGGAAGATGGTGTTGACATATCATGGCTGTAACAAAGGAAATATTAACATTAGGATTTAAAAGATTCTAAAACTAAGCAGAGCCTGTCCGACACTGATGTACTCTGCAGAGGTGAACTGTGGTAAAGGGGTCCTTTAGAGTGACAGCTGCCCCTGATTTTATTACATTTTATTGAATGTCTGACGGTGTTGACAAAAAGTGGGGACGCAACTTTAAAATCTTATGAAACATGCATGTGTCATTAAAAAACAACCTTGCTTTGATAGGAGATATTAAGTGTTGCTTTTGATAAAACAAGCTCTTTTCATCATTAAAAAAAAAACATTTGTATCCATTTTATTGCATATGAATGCTTGAACCCTTCTCTGTGGACACACTGTTGTAGATGTAGTGAGATGACATTAAGAAACACAGATTTGGTATAATAATGAGAAAATTAAATTGAAGGTGATAATTGTGTTAAATACATTCTATTATTAATCCCTCATGACATTTAAAATTGAAAATATTTTTATTTTTAAACCTAATAGCAGTTACCCTTGCTGGACCTGTTTTGTCCCATTGTGTTTGGTTTTAATAAGATCAATTGTGCGACATTAATAGCTAGAAGAGCAACCAAGTAATCTTACGCAGTATATCATTGCATACAGACACAACAGTGAAAACTAACCTAGCTCAGCCTCAGCCTCAGCCTCAGAGAACACAGCAGAGTCCTTGTTAGTCTCGAGCGTGGCTGTCGTCAGCTGACTGGCTGCTCGGTGTCCTAGCACAGACTCCATAATGTCGTGGTCGAATGTTTTCTTAATCTGTCCACTCTCACTTGGTTTCCTTTTCAGGTCCCTGTACTCTTTAATCCCTCATGACATTTAAAATTGAAAATATTTTTATTTTTAAACCTAATAGCAGTTACCCTTGCTGGACCTGTTTTGTCCCATTGTGTTTGGTTTTAATAAGATCAATTGTGCGACATTAATAGCTAGAAGAGCAACCAAGTAATCTTACGCAGTATATCATTGCATACAGACACAACAGTGAAAACTAACCTAGCTCAGCCTCAGCCTCAGCCTCAGCCTCAGAGAACACAGCAGAGTCCTTGTTAGTCTCGAGCGTGGCTGTCGTCAGCTGACTGGCTGCTCGGTGTCCTAGCACAGACTCCATAATGTCGTGGTCGAATGTTTTCTTAATCTGTCCACTCTCACTTGGTTTCCTTTTCAGGTCCCTGTACTCCTTTCGAAGCTTTTTTAACTTGTTCATGATTTGTTCGGTCGAGCGACTGAAGCCACCGTTCAGCATTTCTTGTCTTATCTCATCGTAAACTCTTTTCTTCCTTTTCGAGCTCTCCAGTTTCTCCTGGATCTCTGTGGAAGACCATATCGCGAGCAGCACGCTGGTTTCCTCCGAAGACCACTGCTGTGAGCTTTTATTTTCGGACATTTTTTGTAGTTTACAGTTCAATTGCACGGACACTGCACACTGGCGTTATTTTATATGTCTATGGCTACAGCTGTTGTTTTGAAAACGTTTCCTGTTGACGTCACATTCCCCGCCCCCCGGCGTTATTGGTTCCTAGTTCAAGATGGACGACTGTGGCTATCGGATCAGAGCTCCTCCAAGCGGCTCTAAAATGCCCTACAATATTAGTTTGATTAATCTTAGTCTCAGACTTGAATGTTTTAAAGGGGTCATATGATGCGATTTCAGTTTTTCCTTTCTCTTTGGAGTGTTACAAGCTCTTGGTGCATAAAGAAGATCTGTAAAGTTGCAAACACTAAAGTCTCAAAACCAAAGAGATATTCTTTATAAAAGTTAAGAGTCAGCAACTTCCATAACCCGAATGAAGCACATTGATGGGCTGCTCTCGCTCTGGCCCATACATTGTTCAGTCAGCCAATTCGTTAACAACACTGAGTCATTCTAGATGGAAACAGGTCTGACTTAACGCCAAGTTTAATTTACAGTGTCATTTTAATTGTGTGTAGTCATACATTTACATTTAATCCACCTCTGTTTTATACTTAGGCTTATTTGAGACACCCTCATTGTAAATGCAGAGTTTTGACGGATGCAGTGCTGGGACTGAAAAACACTTTCAAGTCGGGCAATTCCAAGTTCATCGACCAGCAAACTATGTAAGACAAGTGAATTGAAGATGTTCTTTGCTTCTGATGTAAATAAAATAATTTGATGTAAATACCGAGTTCAGCCTTTCATGTGTTAATGACTGCACTGCAAAAAAAAAAAATTATTGTAATGCAAAATGACTTGAAACATATTTCGTATCGTATCATATTTCGTATTTTTGTTTTAAGTCATATCTGACAATGGGGCAAGACAAATAATCTTGTTTTGCCTTTTAATTGAGATTCCTTTTCTTACCCTGTAGGCAGAGTTTAGCAAAAACTAACACATTTTTTCAGGAAGTAAGACAAAATAAGTTATCTTGTTTTCCGTTACAAATATCTTAAATCAAGATACATTTACTTGAGAAGCAAAATGACTTGAAACATATTTTGTATCGTATCATATTTCATATTTTTGTTTTAAGTCATATCTGACAATGGGGCAAGAAAAATAATCTTGTTTTGCCTTTGAATTGAGATTCCTTTTCTTACCCTATAGGCAGTTTTTGTAGCATAAACTAACAAAAATTTTCAGGAAATAAGTGATATTGCTTCTTTTTTTGCAATATGCAGCCTTCATCTCATGGGAGTGTACTTTTTTTCTCAAGGTTTTTAAAAGTGATATTCGTTTATGTGTAAAACTATGTTATATTAATCAGTAAAACAATACCGAGAACACCTTTACATAGAGATGTGTAGACTGTTTGCTGTAATCTGGGATTTGTTAGTTCAGTTAACCCTCAGAGAATGGAAATATTTACCTAGTCAGCAGGAAGGAATACCCAACCAAATTTATTTGGTTTGTTAAGCAGCATTGTAAAAACCTGACTAATTTAAATATGCTGTGACATGACTTAGGGATACCATTGGGGAGTCAGACTTGTTGACACAGAGGTGCACCATTAGGTGGCAATATGTACTTGTCTATATGTGACCTAAAACTTTGCACGTCATATATAACAAAGATAAATGGTATACCTTTTACATCTCAGCCAGAATTTAATATCTCTAGTTGAATATGACAGTGAAATTCTAGAAGCCCCTTTAAACCTGAGGCATGACATGTATTTATAGCAGAACAGCTTTCATTCATTTCACGTAGGGCACAAACCTCATGAGAGAAGACTACACTTGAAGCAACTCATTTGTCGTTGCTGACATGAGCGGGTGAAGTTGTAAAGAAGTGTGGTATCACTTCTTTACAACGCACTCTTATAACAAATTATATCTCTGTGCACTTTTGCGACCAGTTCTGGTCATTTGTAATGAGCATTTGCATTTTGTATAAATGAGTGAAGCCTTTGGATATTGGAGGAGTTAGTAGTAGTAGTTTCTGTTGTTGACTCTAGGGAGGTTGAGCCTTGTGTGTTTAAAAGTTGATATCAAGTAATGTTTTTTGGGGGGTTTTTTGCCTGTCAGGATCATGTCCTTTACGTTTTTTGAGAGTTAGAATGGTGTTGAAAATATTGTTTCGGATATAACATCTAATGACTGGCTGCATATTTCGAATCATATTGCACAATTCAACAGTGTATTTGTGCAGAACTACTAACAAAAATATAGTATATAGTATACATAATCTTCTGTGTTACTGGATTGTTCTAATCGTCTTATTTCTTATTCATCTACCTTTTCGATACTGGATGATAGATGTCTACGAGGTGTGGAGTCTTGGCTCCTTCTCATTTTGGCAGCGACTTCAGACTATAAGCAGGAGCCCAAATAACGCAGCACTGAAATGAAAATCAATGCAAGAAGAAACACTGCTTCTGCCAGAGGGAGGTATGCAAGGTCACAGGCCAGTATCATTTTTTCCAGACACAGAATCACAATATTTTCCAAAAGGGGCACGTTTAATCAAGAAAAGCAGCATATAATCGGTTACATAAAGAATTTGCAGTACGGTACATACCGTGGTAGGGGCCACAGAGAAGATTTAAAGGGTCAGTATTGAAAATGGAGGTATAGCCTAAATCCCACCTGAGTAATTAGTCATTAGCAACAGGAAAAATCATGTAGCATAGCTCCCATGCGAAGAACTGTGGCAGACTGAATAAAAAACAACAAATGAACTGACAATTTTATATGTATCCTTTGTATAGTGATACAAGTGTTGGCTAGATTATTTGTAATATACATTTTTTTAATGTAAAATTTAAAATGATTCATTTTGTCAATCTAAAAACATTATCTATAATTGTGTACAGTTTCAATATAATTTATATGATTAAAATATATATTCATTACTGTTCGAAAGTTTGGGGTCGGTAACATTTCGTAATGTTTTTGAAAGATTATTTTACGCCAACCAAAGCTGCATTTATTTGATACAAATACAGTAAAAACAGTAATAGTGAAAAATGATTACAATTGAAAATAATATTTTTCTATTTAAATATATTTTAAAACAATTCATTTCTGTGATTTAATTTTTTTTTTTACTTCTTTGATGAATAGAAATATCAAAATAATATATTTCAAATAAACATTTTTTTGGAACAATGTAAAAGTGACTTACACTTTTCGATTTTGATTTCAATGTAATGGTTCCTTGCTGAATAAAAGTAGTAATTTATTTTTTTTTAAATCTTGCTGACCCCCATTTTTCCCTCCAAATAGCAAATTAGCTTACAGTTGACCATTTAACAGTTTATTAAGGTATTTTCTTCTTTTTTATTTTCTAACCTTTATTTTTTCACAACATGGAGCGCTTAGTGCCTTGCTGAATTGGTTTTTGTAGAGATCCAATCAGCAACCTTATGCTTTTGTCCGCTGCTTTAATCTCTACATTAAAGGCATCATTGAATTAAGCCTGTACCTCTGACAGGGTTTAGTTTTGTCAGGTGTCACCTGCTTAATGTGGAATTTTAGATGACACAACATTGTAGACATTGTCCTTGCCAGTGGAAGGATGTCACGCGCTCACCCAGGATGTAGGTGAATATTGGCTGACGGTGAATGACAGTCTATAGGGCTGGTATGAACTAACATCCTGTCCCTGCTGACTTCTCTTCAGTTTGTCTGCCTCGTGTAGCTGATTAGCCAAGAGCAAGAGGGAGACAGAAGCACAGATGGCTAACTGTGATATATTTGAGCTGTCTTTAGTATCCAGGGTCAACCATCTCTCAGTTTTTCCTCTCTATTTCTTCCCATTGCTTCTACCTACTAATTGCACGAGTCCATATGGGAATTCTTGCAGGGTTCTCAGTATCTGTCTATAACATTTTTGTTTTTGAATAAAACCCTATTTTTGAATGCATAAAATGTTTATATTTATTGTAATGTGTCATTGAACCACATGAATGGATAGTTGGTACTTAGAGTCGGACAATCACATGAAACCGCGCCAACAAAGCTAACACTGCAGTAACCACAACAGCTGTTGGGGCACATGCCTGGAGATTCGCTTGCTCTTTTCCTCTATGCTTACCACCATCCATCTCCCCTGATTTCCTCTCCCTCATTCATCACTTCCTGATTTTATCTCTCTCTTTCCCTTGATCTCCTACCTCTGTCCCTTCTGTTCCTTGTGATCTGCTTGTGCAGCAGCTGCGTTAAGCTGTAGGCTGTCGCTGGTTTTCCAGGTGAAATGAGACATTTGCTCTAATAAATTGGCTGTGGCCATCATTTCTTGTTGCACGGATGTCGTTCCTGAGGCGGATTCGTTTCCAAGAAGATTCCAGCAAGTCAGGGCAAGCTAGCTGAGGTGAACAAGACAAAATGAACAACACAAGAAATGGAAATAAATTGTTTCAGAGCAATCAAAGCAAAAACAGTCAGTCACAAGAACATTTATTTCTTCAAGCAGTTGTTCTCATTAACAACTGATTTATAGTCTTACAAATGTTCAGTATTGAAGTTTGAACATTATAATTCTTGACACATAAATAACCACATTTACCAGTGTTTTATATATAACCGTATACAGTACTACACATAGGTGTAATTTATGATGCATGTTTTATTCTAAAAATGCTTTGAGTTCATTTTTCTGTGCACTCTGGAGCAGCAAATCTACAAGGCCTTTCAAAATCTATTCTGCCTTTCATTTGTTGATGATTCTTAGAAGTCAGCATGAAGTGGAAGTTCACCCTTTCGAAATGCATTTTGTGAACATTGTGAACGTTCATCTTTTTTTTCTTTTTTTTTTATTTAATTACTTGATATCCCAGTGAAAGACAGGCTTCCCTCTGGTGAGGTATACCAGACATCCAATCATTTTGTATACATAAACTCCGCCCCTTTCTTACAATTGACTACAAGCTTGCATACAGATCTGCCTCCATCCAATCAACAAGTCCTGCCCTAAATTTTTTTTCTTTTCCGATAATCTGTTTCATTTTGATGTATGTCACCATACGGAAGAAAATATCTGTTGCTACTGTTACACTGTGACTTTATATGTTGTAAGATTATATGCTGATCTTAATGTCATTTTGTATGTCCCTATATGTCTGTCTGTCTGTCTGTCTTCTATGGAACACAAAAGATTTTTATTAGTATTTTTAAATGTCTGTATTTTTTGCCTATAATATCAAAGTCAGAGGTGTTTAGAAGAGGTTTGGACCCCACCATTCTTCAAAATATCTTCTTTTGTGATGCACAGAGAACAAAAATCATACAGGCTTGAAATGGCATGAGGGTGAGTAATTAATTACAGAATTGTCCCATTTTGGGTTAAGGAGTAAAATACTATTTAAAGATTACAGATTATATAAGGCATTCTGAATTCCTTTATAATGCATTATATAGATAACCTTCACAGAATGTGTGGCCAAACTATCTCCTTCAGAAAATCTATTCTGATGTGAATTGAGCGTGTGCTGTTGTTGTGTGGGATGTGCAAAATGTAACATGATCGTGCAGGCTGAGAATGCATGGAGGTGGACAGGAAGCTGCGTCAAACGCACATACATTCAGCACTTCTCACACTGTGTCCCCAAAGTGTGACCGGTGAATGAACAATGAGATAGCAAAAGACACAAATATGCTTATTGAACAATATCAGACAGGACAGGTGAGAGTGCCAGGTGCCTCTCAAAGAGGACAGTAAGCCCCCCCTCCCACATATATACTGTATATAAACGTCAACTGCATTATACAGCTGCCTTAAATGTAACAAGATCTGACCTGTGTTTTTACAGCACTTCAAACGGTGGACATTTATTCTGTATACAGCAAGAACCAAAGAGAAGGGGGTTTTATAATTTATGACTGACATGGTTCAGACAGCCATTAGTCGCACATAATGAATGGATTCCCTCTGGCAGTGTGACACAGTACTGGGTCTGCAAATTGAGCCGTGATGTTCGG
Source organism: Sinocyclocheilus grahami (assembly GCF_001515645.1). NCBI lineage: Eukaryota > Metazoa > Chordata > Actinopteri > Cypriniformes > Cyprinidae > Sinocyclocheilus > Sinocyclocheilus grahami. The sequence goes on along the minus strand of NW_015505616.1, from coordinate 1,032,386 downwards.
ACAGATTGGAACTGTCACACACACAAACTCAATCCTTCCTGCCTGGAAAGCCGTCAACTGTGCCATCAATTTTTAGGGTGAACCACCAGAGCTGTCCATGCAAAAGAAATCACTAGACAGATGTTTTTCCCCTTCTTAATACAGAAAAGGTGACAGTAACCCTGTCATTCAATTAGTTATGTTTCACAGGTGTCCTTTGGATTTTCTCGTCATTTACTGTGTTACCTAATCATTCTTGTGATATATGCGTGAGGGAGGACAGCAGGTTATGAACTTATTCAGATAAAATGGCTTGTGTTACCATTGGCTGCTCCTGTTTTATTTGTGTAATATGCGTCTTGGCCTTGGTCCAGCAGTGCAATGCGTGTGGCGGCAGCAGGATTATGAGCACATCCAGAACTCATTGCCTGCCATCTTCCGTAACACTAGAGACCATTTAATGAAGTTGTGACAGCCGTTACAGAATGACACGGTTTCGATACGCAGTAAGAAACCAACCAACTGCAAAATGGCCACACGTGTGCCATTACTGCTTTGAGAAATGTTAGGGTTATCAACATGCATGGCAATTTGGTAAAAAAAAATTTGCTTATTTAAAATCTCTTTGTATTTGTGTGGCTCTTTTCTCTCTCTCCTGTTGCAGAAGCTTCATGTTTTCTCATCTAGGGACTCCGAGCCTCTCTTCATGTCAATCTGATGTCACGCTGTCATAAAAATGGATGACCGGGACACAGAAATGTTGAAGCTGCATATATTGTGTCACTGTAGACGTAATCTTAAATGTGCATACCTTAAAAAATGGCTTCATGCCCATGGAGAGATATGAAATCTATATTTTCCCCATTTAAATAACATAAATCTTTTCTTTCTTTTTTTTACGATATGTACAGTGTGGTTCAAAATCCAGTAGTAAAAATGTGACATTTTTGAATTTTATATTTTTTTATTCAATTCCGTTTTTATTATTGGTATAACAATTTGAATTTGAATTGAGAAGTATTTGTATGACACTCAAGCTGCATGAACTCCAAATTTAGTGTAAAATCTAGCGTAATTTACGAGCAAAACGATCCAAACAGCATTTTGTGCTTCAATTCACATCAGTCAAATTTAGTATTTGATTAGTGACCTAGAATTAATGCAGCATCTGAAATATTTCTTATTAATTTTATTAACGTCATAATGTTTCATAAAATTAAATCTTTAAATGTTGTTAATTTCCAGGTTTAAAATAATGTTTTAATCCAAGGTTATCAATGTAGTTGTGTACCCTACTCTTATAATAATGTAAAGGGCATGACAAACAACAGTGGTTTTTGTGCATACAGCACTGGTCAAGCAAATAACGCTCTAAAATGTGGTTTAGCTTCACTTGGTTGTGGTTGTATGGTTGTTTCTGTGAACAGAACAATATTTATCACTCCATATTACCAGTATATATGTGTTCAAGACCAACAAAATAGTTCTGCAGTTTGTCTGTAGCAGCAGAGAGCAGAATAAAGGAGAAGAGGAAAGCAGTGCAGGCCTGTCAATGCTTTGATGTATTTTAATATATGTTTCATACAGTAGTTTTAGATATAGATGTTTTTAGTCTCATGAGATGCATCTCTAGTTTGAACTGACGTTCCATAACACTTCAAACAGAGATTACATTTAACATTTAGACAGACACTACTCCCATGATTCTGTCAGTCTTTCTGGGTTGCATTCCCTCCATACATTCCTATTAATAAAAATTGGTTATCAATGCTGCTTTGGCATTTAAAATGATTTTTGCTTATGTAAGTTGGCAGAACTCAATCTCTCTTACTGTATTTACTACTGCGCTCATACTGTAATATGAGCACAGAATGTTTCCTCAAAAATATGATTTTCATCATAATCTCGTCAAAGGTTGCCAGGATCTTAGTCCTGTGTTCAGTTAGCTGACTGCAGTGATGTGGTTATGTGTTAGATAGTATAATAATATCTGTATCAAGTGAAAACGCATATGAATTCCATGTCATTTTTACTTTTCAAAAGTGCAAAACAGCACAATGTTAGGGTGTTAAGTGTGGGTGGTAGTGAAAGCGTTAATATGCATTTGCTAATTTGTTCTGAGTGTGTTTTTTCCCCCTGCATGATGTTAAAAGTGGTACATTTGTTGTTTAGGTTGAAAGGGGACCCAGGTTATGTTCCTGGTTTTTTTTTTAAGTCTAACAGTATCTTTTAAATGGAAACAGTAATATTGTTAAATATTATTACAATTTAAAATAATGTTTTTCTATTTTAGTATACTTTAAAATATAATTTATTTCGGTGATGCAAAGCAAAATTTTCATCAGCCATTACTGCAGTCTTCAGTGTAGCATGATCCTTCAGAAATCATTATAATATGCTGATTTATTATCAATGTTGAAAATAGTTGTGCTGCTTAATATATATTTTTTGGAACCTGTGATACTTTTTCAAGAAGAAAAATTTTAAAATTAGAGCATTTATTCAAAATAGAAATCTTTTCTAACAGCTTTGCATTTTTTTCTATTCAGCTTTGCATCACAGAAATAAATTATATTTGAAAATATATAAGTGAAAATATATTTAAAATGCTTGAAAACAGCTTTTCCTCTTTGATCGACACATACATATATAACATCATGTTGGAAAAAAACACTCAGAACAAATGAGCAACTGCATAGTGATGCTTTATTTATTTATTTCGAAAGAGACATTTAAAATCTACTCTAAACTCCATCACCATCATTTTAAAACGGAATGATGCTTCCTTGCTATACAGCACAAAATCTTGTGTAGATTAGCTGTGTGACTGGTGCAGTGAAATGCTGTGCATTCACGGCTGGACGGATACACCCAATCAGATCAGTCATATGGCATCTCCAGAGGCATAATGCTGTCGTGTTATTATGGCAACACTCCCAAGGGGACTTGAAGATGCAGTATATGTCATAGGAGATGCAGCATATGTCATAGGTTATGTAAATATATACCTGTCAGCACAGGTATCCCCCCCCCCCCCCTTTACTCATTTTCCCCTAAATAAACCCTCTCACTTCCCAACCTGGGGATGCCAGTTCTTTGCACTCACTTTTGTGAGTAAGTTCAGTGATTAGTGCTGTTCTCCAGGGCGTTCAACATAGATGGCAGTCTCCTTGTGTGTGACAGTAGAGGAGTCTGTCTTCCAGGCCGAGCTCAGGCTGTGGTCTGGTGCTCCAGCTTTTACAAAGCTTCATTATTGACTTCTTTTGAACTTTTATTTCCCATGTCCGCTTCCCAGAGTTGTTATAGTTTTATTAGGGCCTGAGCACCAAAGGTGCGAGGACCTTCATGGAATTGCTCTGTTTCTTCTTCTCCAAAATGAATCGCATTTTTTGAGGACCTAAACAAAAAAATGGGTGTGGCAAAAGGGCTCGATAGAGCCACATACACGTGCCCCTCGACCTACGTTTCACGGTCATGTACGAAATTCAGCAGACTCATTTAACACACCTATACCTACAAAAACGTCTCTTGGAGCAAAATCCGAGACCCTACAGGAAGTCCGTTATTTAGAATTTTCTTGACAAATTTTGTGTCGTTTTGGCCATTTTCAGGCGTTGTATTTTAATGAACTCCTCCTAGAGATTTATTCAAATTTGGTAAGTGTAATCTAAAGCCCTGTGTGATTTTAAATTGCGAAGATCTTGAGTTTTCATTGAAAGTTCAATGTTTCGCCATGAAACGGGAAGCTGTTATAATGTCCTGAACACATGCCCATATTCAGTTATAGTCATAGCGCCACCTGCTGGCAACAGGAAGTGCCATGTTTTATGCTGTAGCAAAGTCCTCCTAAAGATTTAATGACTTCACCATTATATTTAATCTAAAGGCCTTGGCAAGGTTAAATTGCGAAGATCTTGAGTTTTCGTTAAAGGGCGTGTCCGTGGTGGCCTGACAAAGTTCGATGCTTTGCCATGGAAAAGGAAGTTGTTGTAACTTAACCATGCAATGCCCGATCTGCCTCACACTTCACATGTTTGATAAGAGTCCTTGCCTGAACACATCTAAAGACCAATATTCAGGTATAATGCCACCTGCTGGCAACAGGAAATGACTTGTTTTACACTAACTTAAACATGCAATGTCTGATCTGCCCCAAACTTCCAATGTTTGGTAAGAGTCCTGGCCTGAAGACACCTACATGACAATATGCAGTTATAGTCATAGTGCCACCTGTTGGCAACAGGAAATATCATGTTTTACACAAACTAAAACATGCAATGTCCAATCTGCACCAAACTTCACGTTTGATAAAAATCCTGGCCTGAAGACATCTACATGTCAGTATTCTGTTACAGTCATAGCGCCACCAGCTGGCAGCAGCAATGCCCTGGCAACTACCCAAAAGTGTTAAGCATTGTGGTGAGTTTTGCACAGGCAAGCACCACTCACATTTTCTTCAGAAAATGTAAAAATGCAGTCCATGCATGCTACCTTGGATTTACATAGGACCCTTTAATTAGTATTTACACATCTGTGAATATTTCATGACTCTGTGCACTTAAAATAAAAAGGTCTCTAAATGATTATGCATTAGCTTTTTGTGTCAGTTTTGCCTGTTTAAATCAAGGTGTCAGTGTGTTTTGCCTCAACCATTTTTCCTCCCAGCCTGCACCAATTCTCACATTTTTATTGATCCCTGGAAAATGTTATGCTAGTTTATGCTGATTTGTTCTGTATTGGTGCTGGTTTACTCCCTTAAAAAGGTTCTTAATTGGCATCTATTGTTCCATGAAGAACCTTTAACATAGAACCTTTCCATTGCACAAAAGGTTCTTTATAGGTTCATTAGATTTTTTAAATGTTTTTAAGAAAAAATGGTTCTTTTAAGTAATGTTCACTGAAAGGTTCTTTTGGGAACATAAATTGGATTTTCTATGGCATCACTACAAAAAAGCCTTTATTTTTAACAACAGTGCTCACATGAATAGTTTTTCATTTATTGCGATATTGTCTGATTATGTTGTCTTTGCTTTAGCTTATGTATGTAAATTATTTTGAATGTATTGTTCCTTTTTTTATGGTATATTTTTTATTTTTCCCTTTTTCTTTATTAGTATTGTTATTATTACTTTTATTGTTAACATTGTTATTATTATTAGTATTGTTATTGGTTTTATTTTATTTTATTTTATTTATTTTTTTTGCTTTCTGAAAAGCCTCCCATGGACTGGTGTTGAAAATTAGCATGTGTGCTAAAACACTTAAGCAAGTGCATATGGATTGTCCAATGTAACTGTAATGTCCATGCTAAATAAAAACAAAAACAAAAACAAAAAAAAGAGTGTAGCTAGTGTTGTTTATCACCAAAATTTTGCTGGTCAACCGCAACCGCTTTCAGCAGTGATATAATGCATATAAACAGAGAATTGTGGTATTTATTCAGCCAGCATGAGTCAGTCTTTTGGCTTCTGTCTGCTGGCTTTAAACTTTCCCCTCATCAGGAGGCAGCCAGGAGCTTCATCACATCTCGATTGCAGAGAGTTAAAAACAAAATGTTTACTGCTGTCAGAGGTCACTTACAACGAACACAGCTCTTCCAAATATCAACCAATGTGCTTATGGTTTTGTTATCTTTTTGCCTTAGTACTGCTGGTAATTAATCTTGGGAAAGATTCCAATTAATAGAAGGGAATTTGAAAAGATAACAAACAATGTCCTGTGGCGTGATGCTCATTCGGCCCTCAGGTGGTTTGGTTTCTGCACGTCTAACTGTGTTTCTAATAGATAAACATCTATAGTAGTTTATGTATACATATAGCACTGGAGGAGATGAATCCATAATGCACATAAAAGCTTTCACACATATTGATCTGTTCTCCTTGAGTCTAAACCGGGCTGTTATGGAGCTAAAGAGAGAAACAGTGTAACTGAGACAAACGGCTGGGTTAAAAGTTTCCAGGTGATTTTCAAGTAGATCTTTTTATTTTGTATCCTTACAATTGTATAAGTCTCAAATGAAATTTAACAAACTATATTTCTTCTGGATAATGCATTATGCAGGTATGAGAGATATCTCCTCTGTAAAAAGTATCCTGTTTAATTTATGTAAGCTGTGGTTACAAGAAATTCACCATAAAACATTTTAAAATTGCAATGTTTCAGGAATTACGGGATGGCATATTGGTGACTGTTTATATTATAATAACCGTATATTTCATAAACAGATATAATGATAATATTCAATTTAACTTGAAATCTGAAAACGACCTAAATCTGCTTTTTTTCCTTAAAAGGGACTGATTAGAGTTCATCGTTAGTGCCCTGTCCATAAAAACAATACTAATGCATAGACAATGCATAGGGTCAAAAAGACAAAATACAAAGACAAAATGTCAGGGTAGCACTCATAACACTAAAATAATGCAATAAACATTAACTAAATGACAGAAAATGTTATATAAAACACCCTAGTGTATATGTGACCCTGGAGCACAAAAGCAGTCTTAAGTCGCATATTTGTAGCAATAGCCAAAAATACATTGTATGGGTCAAAATTATAGATTATTTTCTTTTATGCCAAAAATCATTAGGACATCAAATAAAGATCATGTTCCATGAAGATATTTTGTAAATGTCCTACTGTAAATATATCAAAACTTAATTTTTGATTAGTAATATGCATGGCTAAGAACTTATTTTGGATAACTTTAAAGGCGATTTTCTCAATATTTTTTTTGCACCCTCAGATTCCAGATTTTCAAATAGTTGTATCTCGGCCAAATATTGTCGTATCATAACAAACCATACATCAATGGAAATCTTATTTATTCAGCATTGAGTAGGTGTATAAATCCCAATTTCAAAAAATTGTCCTTGGTTTTGTGGTTCATGGTCACATATGATTCAAAAATTAGAAGAAACCAAATTATTTATATAAAATGTCATGTAACATTTAATGCAGGAAGTATATGGTAATTCAATTTAGCAAAAACCATAAATCTGACATTAGTAAGTAGTATTAGTAAGGAAACTTACTGTTAACCAATTTGTACTGTAACCTTTTTCCATTACAAAGGATTTTTACAGTGAAATGCAAAGGATTACAGAATGTTTGCTTCTGTAAAATATCATATTATTACAACCATGCCGTTCTTGCTTCTCAACAAAGAGTAATTATTATTTTGACCATGTTTAATAGATTTTAAATTATATGATGCAGTGATGTGATCAGTTTTAGATAGAGCTGTTCGCAGACAGGGAGTTCTGCACTATTATTTGAATGGCTTTTTTTTCATTCAGGTCTCCAATCGTGGTTTATTTGATTTCAGATTTAGCCAGCCTCATACAACACAAATGGTGTGGTTAGTTGCTTTATATGTCGGTCAGACATACTCTTCCTGTCTAAGTAGGCTCTGACTAGAATAAGCTGTAAAGTGGACGATTTTACACCTATTCTTAATCTGGCTCACAAGACTAAGGTCCTTCAGTGCAGTTATACTGCTAACAAATCACTGCACAGCACCCTGTTTGGGGCCCTGTGGTATTTAATGGTACTAGCTGGGTTTTGTTGGAACCTCAAGAGCCTCTCAAAATCTTAATTACACAGTGTTTAGAGGGGAGACAGTGGACAGTGTTTTATAGGCAGACCATTTGTGTATAGATAAAACCCACATCCACAGGCTTAATGGTGTCCATTATTTTATTTTATTTGGTGTCCCTGCCCGGTGGAGTCGATGGTCTTTACACTCTTCGGTCTGCACACGAGGAGGCCTTCATGCAACGGCTGCCGCAGTAAACTAAGCTTTTTTATACCCATCTAACAAAATACTAAATTGATTCAGCTGGACACACTTTCCTTATTTTCTCCACAACAAATGGCCAAGCAAGCGCAGACACTGACAAGATATGCAATACAGAACGAGACCAAACGCTTTATGGAGCTAGATGTTTTCCAGACTCTTCCAGTCTTTATTATCCTTATTAATTTTATTGTTAAGAAAATCTGGACAGATCAAAAAGCATTAAAACAACATAAATCAGAATAAGATACCAATAGGGTCAGAGGACAAACACAGGCTTCTGGCTTCCTTGAAGACAAATGAGAGCAGGACATGTAACCTTGGAGCTTTCATTGCAGGTGTTGTGTGTGGATGAGATTTCCCATGAGGAGAACTCATTTGGGTGGAACCTAACAGTCTTCAACAGGAAGTGTGTACGTGTTTCGTATCTCTGAACTGTTGTATGTGGTTGTGTTTGTGTGTGTTGGGTGTGGTTGTAGTGCATTACCATTAATCAGAGAGCTTGCTGCTCTCTGATGTCATATTCACAGTCTTTCTGTATCCAGGTGCATCATGGGAACTTGGGTATCTCAGGGACTATATTTTCCCATCACTCTCCTCCAGGGCCTAACTTGCCCACCTGCTGCAGAAACTGTGTGAACACAGACTCCTTGCAGTGATGTTTACACACACACACACACACACACACACACACAACGTGTTTCGTATCTCTGAACTGTTGTATGTGGTTGTGTTTGTGTGTGTTGGGTGTGGTTGTAGTGCATTACCATTAATCAGAGAGCTTGCTGCTCTCTGATGTCATATTCACAGTCTTTCTGTATCCAGGTGCATCATGGGAACTTGGGTATCTCAGGGACTATATTTTCCCATCACTCTCCTCCAGGGCCTAACTTGCCCACCTGCTGCAGAAACTGTGTGAACACAGACTCCTTGCAGTGATGTTTACACACACACACACACACACACACACACACACACGTCTATCTTTTATATGTTCAGGTTTTATGCCACCCCTAATCAAATTGAAACAAAATTATTATATTATATTATATTATTATACACAATAAAACAATTCTTAAAGAGATAGTTCACCCAAAAATGAAAATTATCCCATGATTTATTCACCCTCAAGCCATCCTAGGTGTATATGACTTTCTTCTTTCAGAAGAATACAATCCGAGTTATATTAAAAATGTCCTGCATTTCCCTTTTTCCATAAAAGAAAACAATGATTTTGTGACTTTCATATTTTATTCAATATATTACATCATTTGAAAGAAATCAATACTTTTATTCAGCAAGTATGCATTAAATTCAAGACATTTTCTTTTGAACATTCTGTTCATCACAGAATCCTGAAAAATAAAATGATAACAGTTTCCACAAACATATTATGGTGCACAATTGTTTTCAACATTGATAATAACAATAAGAAATGTTTATTGAGCAGCAAATCAGCATATAAGAATGATTTCTGAAGGATCATGTGACACTGAAGACTGGAGTAATGATGCTGAAAATTCAGCTTTGCATCACAGGAATAAATTACATTTTGAATATATATATATTTTAAATATGCAAACAGTTAGTTAACATTTCAATAATATTTCACAATATTGCTGTTTTAACAGTTTTGCAATGTAGTGTAAATATACATATGAATATATTTTTCCTTTTTTTTCCTTTTGATTTTAGTGGGAAATGTGACCTTGACTGTTCTGGACAAGTTTGTTGAGATTGACCCATAATAGGTAACATACTGAGACATCCCTCCGTCCTCTGCAGGACTGCTGTTTCATATTAATGCAGCTAGCAGTGTCTTTTATATTGCTCATTTATTTCTTGGTATATTTCATCCATAATATAACTTCCCTCACATTGTTTCTGAGATAAAGGTTATCAATCATTCCTCACTGGTGAGGCGCCAATTAAAACTGGCAATCAATTATCACAGTTTAGATCTCATTATATATTCCCCAGACACTCCCAAGAGCGCTGCCTCAGACAGTCTGGAAATCGTTGTTTTAACAAGGAGAAAAGTGCAAAGTCACATTTCTCTCTTCTTCTCAATTCCCCTCGGTTCAGTATCTGGAGCAGTTGTGTATGAACGGGAATTATAGTCTCTCACCTCAGAGAAACACACCGCAAGAAGAGGACAAAAATACCCTGCGCCAAATAATGAAAAGAATATAGACAGACAGACTGACTGAGAAAGGTTCTTCAAATGTAGGTGCCTTTACTGATGTTATGCTTGTTCATTTGGGAATTAAGACTGACATATATTAATCCACAGTGTGCACTTCTTAGGATTTATTTAAGATTTATTTAATATCTGCTTAGGGTAACTTGTGGCCCAGCAATGATGTTTTATCATATTTTAGGATCATTTTCCCATTTCCACATATAGACTTTAATTAAAAAAAGCACATACTTGTCTGATAAAAAGTCTAAACAACCTAAGGGGCCAGTTTGGGATCTCCTCAGAGGAAAAGTGTGTGTGTTGTGTGCTCAGTCAGTACTGGAGGCACTTGAGGATGCAGATCAGCAGATGGATTGTCCCACACCTCCAAGCCAATTCTGTCTGCCAGAGACAATCCCAGACACAACGTTGAACACACAGCTCCAGCCAAATCCGATCACAACATTGATCTGAGACAGGAACAAGGAGAATGCCCACACGCACACTGATAAATACTACATTTTACAATAAACCGACAAACCAAAATAAAAGTCAATATATGATATAGTGTACAATTTTTGCTATTGTTCTAGTTAACAAAATTTCCCAAATTGTGATTCCGGAGACGTTTTCATTATGAGTTCATTGCTTTAATAAGTAGAACGTTATTTAAAAAGATAAAAAATCACTCAAAAATGTAAAATGCTGTCATCATTTAGTCACCCTCATATCGTTCCAAACCTGTTTGACTTTATTTCTCCTGGGAATCAAAAAAATTTGATATTTTGAAGAATGTTGATAACCAAACCACTGGATACCATCGACTTCCATTGTACGGACAGAAATATCTTCAGTTATGTTTCCCAGGAGAAAGTCGTACAGTTTTGGAACAACGTGAGGGTGAGCAAATTATGAATTTTAATTTTGGGGTGAACTGTCCCTTTAAGGTTACCATAATTGGAGTTCCATTCATTTTAAAATGAAGATGTTCATCAAAACACAGCCTTTACGTGCATTAGCCAAGTTTTTGAAGTGTTCCCCATTAGGTGGACAAAAGCTGTTAAGTCATTTTATGATACTACGTTGCTTCTTGCAGGTTTTGAGACACTTTTTAAAAGTGAAATAGCTAGTGAGTGCCGCTAAAAGCATTTTCAGTTTTATCCAAAACAGATAAACATGAATCTGGCGTAATATCTATATAGTATATACATTTTATTATGGCGGTTGTTGTACGTATTGTGGCATTTTGGAAATTAAATGTCCATTGAGAGGTGCTAAAATGTCTCATTTGAAAATAACATAACACCTAAACCCTAATGATAATTAACAAAAGCAAAATGTTAGATAAAACACATTTGCAGAAGCAACCATGCCATTTTAATTTGCTTCTATACAAGTCTTTGAGCTCTTTTATTGAGATTCATGTTTCATGGGACTCGTACTCAAGTGCGCTACATCATAATTTGAGTGCTGTACCAGGTGAGCCACCAAGTAATTTTACTATGTGAGAAATAGAAGTGTTATGTGATGCAAACGCCAAAATGTATTGGTTTACAAATCATGCACAATACGAGTGTTTTGAGGTCTTTCTTGTAGGAGAAACTGTGCAAAAATAAGCATTTATTAATCAATAATCTGTCCTTGTAATCACAAATTGTGTGAAAAGGAATGAAATGTGTTGGTGTTTAACTGCAACTAGTGTTCATTTCAACTGGAATTGGCAGTGAATTGTATGTGAAGGTAAGATGTAGACAGATGCACATATTTTCAGTAAGCCTTAGTTATTGCTTACACAATGCAGAAACAAATACTAATCCTAAACCTAACCTTATCCTTAGTTTAGTGTTGCTAGCACATCCTGACAGATACAGCATTATTGCTGTCACAATCGGATCCATCCTTTTTTTGTTGTTGTTTTTTTAAGAGGGGACTGCATGACTGAGTTGACCAAAGACAGCAGTATAGGGACAGCTGTCTGTAAAAAAAAAAAAGCAATATATATACAGTATATATAGCAAATTAATTCCCAGTAGTTGGATGGTGTGTGGTGAATTCAATGGATGTAGCTTGAACGGGTTATTGTTATGAGTTATTGTTGAACCTATGCTCACATAATAATAATAATAATAAGCTTCAATGGAATATCAGTATGCTGGCTTTGTCAGCCTAACATAACTTCCCACTAAACAGTAAGCATAGTTTATTTCTAAACTCCGCCGCTGATCTGTGGGATGTAGCCTACATCCTGGAATGCAAGCCTAGCTAAAATAAGATAACGCTCCTCGATTTGAAAAATTCAGGCATAAATGTGCTGTTTTTATCCAAGCAGGTGAAATGTAATCAATCTCTTCCCTGGCTCTGGTTTTAAGGCCAGCTTGGCCTGTTTTTTTACATCCCGCTGGTAAGCATTTCCACTCCTGGAAGAAAAGAGATGGTTCTCACTCAGGAGGTAGGCACCCTCCCTACAAAACACTCTGTAACAGAAATGACTTGAAAGATGATGAAATGTTGTTCAAGGCAATAAATACATTCATGGCTTTTAAACAATAGAGATGACCCGCTACATTTGCTAAAATGTGCAGTATTCAGCCAGAGCAAATGGCTGAACACTTTTCACAATACACATCAAGCATCTTTACAGAAAATGCAATTTCAATGTTACAATCAAGAAGTGTCATGGTATCAGTCAGTGGTGACTGTCAAAGCAATATCCATATGGCAGAAGGCTTTATACAAGTGTTTCACAAGACTTGACTTGCTAGTGTTGTGCGTCCTTCCAAAAGTGGATTTTCTGGGTAAACGAGGTTTAGAACTGCAGTACAGACACACAAGACTTAAGCTACGTCCACACGAAGCCAGAGCTTTCCCTATCTGATCTTTTTTTTCCCTCGTCTCAAGAAATATCTGCGTCTAAACGAAACCACAAAACCGACACAAAACGATGTAGTATACATGCCAGACCAGTATGTGGCGCTGTAATTCTGCCACAGAGATACACTAAAAACGGAGAAGACTTGGACTATGTGCATAAACCTTGCACGTGGTATACAAACATGGAACAAAGCATTTATTAATCTGTGTTAATGTTCCTTAATAAAAAGACAATCGTTCAGTGTTCATGTTTTTGTTGCAGTTACGTGACGTAGCGGTGTCTGACTAGGGGCGAGACGTGGGCTGATGATGTCATCTTTTCAGAAAATATACGGATTCGCTGTCCACACTGTCCACGCATTTCCAGATTTAGTCACTCTGGGACCCAGTTTCCAAAAATATCGGTTTCACTCTCCCAAAACACCTATACCATACAAAATGTATGCGTATACAGCAAAATGCTTCTCCGTGCGGACAGTGCCTTAGCAATGAATGACAAAAAAAGAACCAGGCTTATATAGGGTGAGCGCGATGATATATTTATCTGCTCATATTCTTTGCTAGCTCAGCTCTACCCGTTAAGAGATTTGAAATTCACTACAGATTCAATTCGACGCACGTTGGCTGCAGTAACAGAGAGACAAAGTTGTGTGGCTGAGAATGATGAGAGGATGAATCAGCACATTGTGTGACGGCCTCTGGAGTGGCGCTGTCTTGTGTGATGATGAGAGGGATCAGATCTCAGATTTGAGTCAACAATGAACAGCCTGAGCCAAGGGGAGCACACTCAAGGGAGGCCCCTCAAAGTAATTAAAAATCAGAGCCAGAGATGTGTGTGTGACTGTAGATGTGTGTGAGAGAGAGAGGAGAGGGGAAATGAGAAATGAGGAGGCAGAAAGAGAGAGAGAGAAAGGTCATTTTGATTCTTACGTTCACTAAGGGAGTTTTGGGTCAGAGCAAAGGTGGGCGGCAGTTTGTCTAGAAAGCAAATCACAATGGTCTAGTTTTCCAGAGGGTCTAATAAGGCAGTCATAGAGACAATTCTGGGTTATTCCCAACCTAATGTCCATGTACCACATCCGTGTTTTGCTGTCGATTAGCACTGGCAATAATATCGACTTGTCCGTGCAACTGAACAAACAGGAAACATGTTTACAGGAATACACTTATAATGGAAGCTTAGCATGGAAATGGGCAGTAACTCAAATAAACACTTAACATTTGCAGCTATAACACTACAGTATCATACTAGTAAACCATAATATTTAATGGTTAAGTGTAAGTACCATCACTGGAGGAAATTGTAAAATAATGATTGTTTGTGCACAGGTTTCCCAAACGAAGCTCCCCCATCTACCATTGATTTACATGTAAAGTACGTATCTAGCTCATTTTATTACATTACCTTTTAAATTCATACTTATTTCCACCTTGCACTTCTCTTCAAGTGAAAAAGACGAAAAAGTGCTCCATAAGAAACTACTTCTCTTTTTTAGCATATTTGGGTTGTCAGCAATTTGTTGTTGTTGTTCACTGTTATAGATCAGTGGAGTAGGGCTGTCATTTACGTGATTCATGTAATTCATAATTATTGTGACAATAGCATTTTTTCTGTTTTACGTTTTCACCATATTAGAAATACAACTAAAATTGAATGGGTGCATATTTTAAAATAAAAATATTATTTGCAGTTCAGATTGATTATTTTACCAAAAAATCATATTCCTGTTCTTTGACTGTTTCCTGTTCTTCTTTTGATTTATTCCACTAAATCCATTTAAACCCTTTATTTAGTTAGTTCCTTTACCATTACCATAGAGGTCTGGTCTCAAAACAATGGTCCCCCCAATGTTCTAGACATGATTATGACCTTGTTTGGTATAAATAAAAAAGTTAGTTGAGTAGAATCACCAGTGTAGAAACAATGATCCAGAGAAAGAGAACAGTTTTTTACTATTCAACAATGAAAAAAAGTTTGTTTTGAAATATTAGTATATTATTAGTATTAGTACTAGTATAAATATCTAGACATTTTCACCTTGCAATATCAACCCCCCCACACCCCCTAAAAAAATAAGCCCACCCAGGATATCTGCCAGCCCACCCTTCTATAGCTGTCAAGAACCGGGCCTGTTTTTAACCCAGCCAATTTGATTTATCCTTATGAAGTATATATATCCTTATATAATATTATATACTATTTTATTTATAAGTATATTTACTGTAAACATGTTTCTCCTTTATGCACACTGAGGGAGAATGAACATGCTATATATATGCATTTCAGAATATTCCTTTATGAACTCCTGACAAACCCCACGGCACAGTCAGTCAGCTCGGTTTCACAGCCACGCCAGTGATTCAGCTCATCTGATGTTCATCTAATGCTGTGCACTCAGGAAGTACAACGCTCATACACAGAATCAATCATTCACTCTGACAGCGAGTCTGATTCAGATCGGCCAGTGATAGAACACCATGAGTCAGAGTCTCTATGCATTATGCACGTTTCACTCTGCAGACAGAACGAGAGCAACTGCATGTTTGATGAGTGAACGGTTACTTGTGATAAATTTTGTAAGATAGCACTGGCTCCCTGATCTGTTTGTTTAACACAGGGGTGCCCAAACTCGGTCCTGGAGGGCCAGTGTCCTGCAGAGTTTAGCTCCAACTTGCCTCAACACACCTGCCTGGAAGTTTCTAGTATGCCTAGTAAGACCTTGATTAGCTGCTTCAGGTGTGTTTGATTAGGGTTGGAGCTAAACTCTGTAGGACACCAGCCCTCCAGGACCGAGTTTCCCTGGTTTAACAGGAAGCTGTAGTGAGTGCATGAAAGTCTACAGGGAATATGGGAGATGGATTTGTACAACAGACGGCGTTGAGTGGTATATATGTATGAGCTTGTGTAAAGATAAAGTCCATTAATCTGTTGTATGATATCTAGCTCATACCCCTGACTGACAGTAATAGAGTGAGAGAGGACAGAGACTGGCAAGAATGCTGTGTGTGTCAGAGTGTCAGTAAAACTATATGAACTCATAAGATATTAAAGCTGTCATTTATGATAACACTTCACAATAAGACTTCATTTATTAACATTAGTTAACAGTGGGCTACTTTGGAAATGTCGGCTAATTGGTTACAGATTACAAGTTATCCTATTTAAAATAATAAGTAGTGTAACTATTTCAATTACTTTGTTAAAGTAATGTAACTGGTTATATTTGATTACTTTTTGATTATTTCTCTAAATTTCTAACAAAGGTTTTCAACTGGTAATAATTTTCAAACATTTAAACCAGGCAGGGTTGATTCCTGATTCCTGTCAAACTTTCAAAATCCTTCATCTCTTATTGAATTAAGATAACCATTTCATTTTAATAAAGATTATAATCTAATTTTAAAGCACATCCACCACAAAAACAAACTTTAGCACCTCTTTTTACTTTGATATTGTACTGAGGTTAAAACAGATTTGAAATCATAACAAAAAATAGAAAATATTATACAAGAAGTATTCAGATGCAACCCCCTTTGTAATTGTTAATATTTTCATAACTATAATTTAATTAAAAAAAAAATTCTCAGTAACTGATTACAGTTACATTTATTTTGTAATTAATTACGTAAGGCACTTACATGTAATCAGTTACTCCCCAACACTGTTAGTTAACTAACATGAACTTACAATGAACGCATCAACTGACGAAAATGACCATAATTTTCACGATGGAAGTGGAGTGATTTCGGGCTCGGGTTGGGTTCGGGCTCTAAATTTAACTGTGCCGCTCGGGTCGGGTCGGGTCGGGTCAGACAATCTCAGGTACAGGCCGGGTTCGAGCTTCACTTTAAAGCCCGTGCAGACCTCTATCCTCTATGCCCCGCCTCTCTCAAACGCTTTGTTTTCTACAAAGTCCCTTGTTAAGGTTTAAGAGGTTTTAGATGTTAATGTTTTAGTGAAAGTAAAAGTTTAGTAAAGATTGATGTCATCGTGATAGAAATCAGTGTTTGCTTTAGTTGGGCTCTTGACCCTTGATTACTTGAAGTGATCATATTTTTACAAAACTCATCGGTCTGAAAAAGCGAGGTGTGCTGTGATTGGTCAGCTATCCAGTGCGTTGTGATTGGCCAAATACCTCAAGAGTGTGACGGAAATGTTACACCCCTTACCATATTGTGATGCAGTGTCCCGGCCGGAGCGAGGAGACAAAAACATTAAAACCCATTATAAATGAGGCATTTGTTACAAGAGCACTAAGTTGAGTGAACTTATACAAGTTTTAGGAGACCCATTACCCAATTAAACTGAGGGGACGAGTTTACTCAATCAATTGAGTTGAGTCAACTTTTTAGGGTTTTCAGTGTATGCAAATATGCAAACACATATGTGTTTTTCGTCACTTTTTGTACAAATGCCTACAGTTACATTGGCCATTGAGATGAATGGAATTGCTAAGCTTTTTCCCGATTTTATAGGTCTCCTTATCAACGACTCCTTGAGAGGAACTGACTTCACACATCCTCTAACAATCATCTCAACACTAGTTGGTTAAAGGTATTTGCAAAAATGACTCTTCTCATTAGAGTCTACTTGGCAGTGACTGCTGTGACTAATTCTGTCTGATTATATGGATTACTAGCCAAAGAAATCCCTACGGATTCATCCATCACATTAGCATAAAAGCCATATATTAAGAATCATTCTCATAAAAGACATTGGAGTGTGCAATCTAATTTGCAGTGCGAATAGTGCTTTTGCTCTTCATTTATTTTATTTATTAATTTTTTTCCAGCCCAGAGTTAGCTCACAGCACCTGGTATTTTTAGCGAACTCTGCATTACTGAAAGACAATCAGTGAACTGCCTGGAACAGATTTAGCTCATTTACAACAGTCTGTCTTGTCTGAGATGTGGTAAAGAGCTTCTAATTGGGTGGTTTTTACTTCATTTTAACTTTTTTCATGCACCGTCAGGTTTTATGGTCTCATGGGTAGCAGCCACAGAGAAAAGACAGGCACAGCAGTGTGGTTAAATAATTCCACGCATAAAGTTTCAATGACGTAAAGGAAATCGCACATTATAATTTATAATAAAAAAGTGTCATGCAATTGATATCAGTCAGCGAGGCACTGGGTTTGGTGTGCTCTTGAATGTATCCTCTAGTTTGTGAGTGAGTTGCATTCAGATTTGTCTCGGTACTGCATGACTGTGCAGTGACCTGCAAAGCTTTGTGCTGTACTCCTTTATATAGCTGTCAAAATCTATCACACTACAACACTTCAAGAACCTCCTCTAAACTGCTCCGAAACCTCACAAAGAGCTTCCTTCTCCCAGTGGACATTGGGGTAATAGCTCACATTGGTTGAACAAACAGGTATTCCTGCACCAAAATCATGCCATCAATGTAGTAATTCACTTTAGCTGCTCAGGATACTGAGAGATGCGCAGGATCCTCATGGTTGAGAGACGTGAACTTGAAACAAACAATCTTAAACATTCATCTGCTGTAACCCTCTTTTTACCCGTCTCAATGCGTAAGTCTGTGTGAAGCATGACAGATGAATGCAACTGCATTCACAAAGTCAGAAACACTCTTTCCCTGTTCTATTCTTGACTGCTTGTGCAGAGCAGATAATATAAAGGCTGGTATGGTAGAAAATGGACAGGCTGGGAAATTAGCAAATGTCTAATGACTGATGCTATCTCACTGCACTTTGAGAACTAGCAGTCAGTAATTAGAACTGGTAAATTAAACCCCATTCAGCCTAAAGACTATCATTCACACAGCGCTTATGGAACAGCGCCTAAGTGCATTATCTCTGCCTTTGATCTCTATCGAGACCTTTAGTCTCCTCATTTACAGTTATGATGGTGCCAACAAATCCCTGCATTGAACGTTCACCATATTTTAGTTACCAACAGATCGACAGTTTCAGGCTTTGAGAGCGACTGGTTTCAAATTACACTGAAAAGATTAGAATCATTATAGTATTTTATGTTTTTGAAAATAAGTGTCTTGCATCAATGCTGCATTTATTTATTTATTGTAACCAAAAATATGGTTAGAACAGTAATATTTTAAAATAGTATTGCAATTTAAAATAGCAGTTTTCTGTGAATTCTGGGTTTTGTGTTTGTGCAAAGAATTTTACTAATATGGACTTTTATTTTTCACATGTGATGCTTCTTTTTGGACAGACCTACTGCATGCCCTAAGCCATTCAAATTGGTCATGGTGACAAATTACAGAAGAAGAAAAAATACTTAATTAAGTGGTAAATGTACAGAGATGTACAGTAATTCCAAACAAACTGTAGAAAGTTTGAAAATGTTGGTGGCATTTTAAATAGACACAGATATCGATTCTGACCTTCAGAAATATTTTTATAAACCACAATGTGTACATTTTATGTAAATTAGCTCTCAGCTATAGCAAATTTGACCTTTAAGCCTTCTTCTGGAAAATAAATAAATAAAAATATTATTGGAAATCGTGTCATTTACAGTGACAGATCTTTGCCAGCTTTGATTTCAGAAGATAATAAGGTTGAGTCAAAAATTTGTTCTGTCCCAACTTTTGAATCTAAACTTTTAAAGTTTAAATGAAATTATCAAGGCAGCACACTCAATTGATGTGTTTGCTGAAATGTCCAATGTTGACCTTTCAATTTATAGTAACAAATATAGAATAACTGATATCGCATACTGTAGAATCATTCTGACTTGATTGATCTCTGTGTGATGTACCTCACAGACTTACGTCTCCATCACATCATAAAACCTTGAGCAATCAGTCCACCTTCATCAGAACCAGATCATGTGCTGTATCTCAGTATATATAGATTCTGTGCTGGGCTCTGTATGCAGATTGAGCAATTGACCTGCTTCGACCTTGTTGGCATGCCCAGACTGCCCTTCCCTGGAGTAATGACAGGTTCCTTCATACTTCTGATTTTCTGTTCCATTATTCTCTTTTGTACATCCACTCAGCTGTTACTATGCACCTTCTTAATTATAATGCCTCCTTTTTTGCAATCATAATTCTTCTCCTCTGCTGCAACTCCTTCTCTCTAATTGTAACACATCTACTGTGCCGCCTTCCTAATCAAATCAAAACAATTGTACTCTGCCCCTCCTTCCATCTAATCATAACTTCTCACATCTCCTTCTCTATAGCCATGACTCCTCAACTGCACATCCTCAGCTGTACAGTACCTCCTTCTGTTTAATCATAACTTAGTTGCTTCACCCTCCTTTTTAGAACAATTACTCCTCTACTGAACCTCCTTTCCATTTTATCATACCTCCTCTACTGCACATTCATCCTATTAATTCTTATGCTACACTTCTTTCTCTATGGTCATAATGTCTCTCCTTTATTGCACCTCCTTCCTTCTAATCATATTTCTTCTACCGTCCCATTTCCTCTAACCATAACTCCTCTATTGCACCTCCTAATCTCTCATCATACCTCTCTATTGTACTTCACCTCCTTTTCTATAATCAAAACCCTCTCACCTCCGCACCTTACTCCCTCTAATCATAGCTTCCTTCATAAGTCCCTCTAATCATAATTGTAACCTCCTTCCCTCTAATACACCTCCTTCTCTCTAGCCATTATTCCTCAACTACACCTCCTTCTTTATAATTAACAGCTCTCCTCCACTGCACCTCCTTCTCTCTAATCATAACTCAGCTGCTTCACCTCCTTCTTTAGATTAATTACTCCTCACTGCACCACCTTCCCTCTAAGCATAACTTGTATATTGCTCCTCCTTCTCTTTTATCACAACTCATCAACTGCACTTCCTTTAATCATAACTGCTCTGCTGCACCTCCTTCCTTCTAAACATAACTCCTCCTATGCTCCTCCTCCTCTATAGCCATTACTCCTGAATTACACCTCCTTTTTTATAATCATTAACTCTTCTCTGCTGCACCTCCTTCTAATCATAAATCAGCTACTGCACCTCCTTCTTTACAACAATTACTCCTCTATTGCACCTCCTTCCCTCTAATCATAACTCGTTTAGTGTACTTCACCTCCTTCTCTATAATCAAAACCCTCTCACCTCCGCACCTTACTCCCTCTAATCATAACTTCCTTCATAAATCCCTCTAATCATAATTGTAACCTCCTTCCCTCTAATGCACCTCCTTGTCTCTAGCCACTATTCCTCAACTACACCTCCTTCTTTATAATTAACACCTCTCCTCCACTGCACCTCCTTCTCTCTAATCGTAACTCAGCTGCTTCACCTCCTTCTTTAGATTCATTACTCCTCACTGCACCACCTTCCCTCTAAGCATAACTTGTGTATTGCTCCTCCTTCTCTTTTATCACAACTCCTCAACTGCACTTCCTTTAATCATAACTGCTCTGCTGCACCTCCTTCCTTCTAATCATAACTCCTCTTATGCTCCTTCTCCTCTATAGCCATTACTCCTCAATTACACCTACTTTTTATAATCATTAACTCATCTGCTGCACCTACTTCTCTCTAATTATAACTCAGCTGCTTCACCTCCTTTAGAATGATTACTCCTCTGCTGCTCCTCCTTCCCTCTAATCATAACTCGTGTATTGTGCCTCCTTCTCTTTTATCACAACTCCTCAGCTATACTTCCTTTAATCATAGCTGCTCTATTGCACATCCTTCCTACTAAACGTAACTCATCTTATGCTCCTCCTCCTCCTCCTCCATAGCCATTACTCCTCAATTACACCTCCTTTTTTATAATCATTAACTCTTCTCTGCTGCACCTCCTTCTAATCATAAATCAGCTACTGCACCTCCTTATTTACAACAATTACTCCTCTATGTCACCTCCTTCCCTCAAATGACAACTCGTTTATTGTGCCTCCTTTCCTCAAATAGAACTCCTTTTATGCACCTTGTACGCCTTCTCCTCTTTTATAATATCTGCTGTACTGCACATTTGTCCACTTATTTCTCTGCTGTCTTAACTCCTCTCCTTTATGGCACATCCTCCCTTCTAATTTAATGTCTTCTACTGCACCCCCTTCCCCTTTGAACATAATTCCTCTATTGCACCTCCTGCCATCTGATCATAAATGTCTTCCCTATGATCATATAATCCTCTCTCCTCTGTACATTTAAGTTCTTTACTGCACCTCTTTTCCACAAATGTACACTCCTCTGTTGAACCGCCTTCCCCCTAACATAACTTCTCTTCTTCACCACCTTCCTTTTAATCATAACTTTTCTGTTCCTTATCCCAGTACAGTTCTAATCACAGAATGGCCTCCACCTTCCTCATTCTCATTCATCCTTTCTCCGCCATTCCTGTGCTCATCTCTGCCATCTCTACTTACCTCCTCTTCTCCTCACTTCTCTACCATTCACATCTTTCCTTTACTGTACTGCAATGCAGCAGAGCGGAACTGGGCGCAGCTCAGGGAACCTGAGAGAGCAGCCCTCTGTCGACTCGCCGGAACTGGCAAGGATGCATCTTAATCACACTGCGCTGCCTCTCTCTCCTTTACTCTCCACATCAGGCATACAGTCTACACTGGATCAGTTTGTTTGAAACTGATATTGATTCATAGATATGTGAATCAGTTGCTTCAGAAAATGATGTTTCCACAGAATTCACATACTTTTTCACAGTGGCAGAGAGAAATCTCCTAGCAAATAAGACTTCTGTATGGTTCTTTGTAAATATGTATTATTATTAAATGAATTAACTATATACTCTATACCATTACTATTGTTTCTGCAGTATATAGTATGTACTGTGCATAATAAAATAATTACTGTCTCAATTTGTAAAATGTTTGATTCGTGATTTGATTGCAACAGTTTTTAATGTGATGAGATAATTTCACAATAGCTTGGATACTGCTTTTTGAAACATTTGCCGTGGCATAATGCGCACTGTTTCACTGTTTTTTAAGAAAAGAATGCAGCATATTCTGTGTAGTATTAAGTGAATAGTACACTAGTTTTACATTTCAAACATAGCCATAGACCCACAAGGGATTTGATTTTAGTTGCAACCTGAGTGCAAGCCACCTTGAATTGCAAACTCTATAAACTCTTTTAAGAAACTAAGAGAAAGCGTCTGCAAAGAACATAAAGGTCTATACAGCTCTATGATAAAAGGCCTTTTTAACAGGGATTTTAAAGCACAGCACAGTTCTTATCTAAAAAGTGTTTCTGGCATTGATAAGAGGATCAATTGATTTCATCACAGGCAAATGCTCAGAAACTCAAATCTGAGCGGAGCCTCCCTGCTTGAGAAATTATGAAACGGATCGGCCCTGAAGCCCAGTCTCAAAACCAAAGCGAAATGCTTCTGATTTCATGGATGAAACAGTTGAGAAAATATGAATGTATTCATGACACAAAAAATAAATAAAGATATTATGGTAAAATAAAGAAGATTTAAAAACAAATCGGATGGTTTCACTATTTTTCTATCATCCTGAAATGGCAGAACATGTCTAATTTACATCAAAACAAAGTAAATTAGCAACTTGGGAATCTAGCTGCGCCTGCAGACTGCTGACTAAAGCTTTGTGCTTTAGTGTTAGTGAAACAAAGAATAAATGCCATGCAAGCGTACATAATGAAAATCCTTTAATATTTTGCACATAGATATATTCATATTATTATTGTTATAATAATAACTGTAAGTCAAAAATAATAGTCATTATATGCATATAAAACTAATCCATTAATTTACTATATGTACTATGCTGTATTTCTGTATATAAAACAACATGAAGAAACACCTCATTAGCTTATATACAGGAGTTTGGAGGGAAGGAATAATAAAGCCAATAAACACACACATACACACACAGAATCAGTGAAAACACTGATGAGGTTATTCAGTCACTGACAACATGCACTGCTTTCGTTGGTGTTTATAAACCGTACACAAACACCTTGCACTGGTGTCAGTCATGTAAAAAACAATCCAAGATACGGAAAAACTAGCAAGTGTGATACTGATACTCCATCATAGATGCCTGGATGAAAAATGAACGATAGAGATATTTCAATTAGCTTTGGTTGAAAAGAAACTGCATAAATAAACATCAAGGGCAGGGAAGCAGCTTCAGAGAAGCCACAGCATTTTGTTTCATGTGTCCGATTGCTACTCAACATGATACAGAGAAACACCGATATAGAGAAAGGGACGGCTCAAGTGTGTGATTACCCAAATGCAGTACTGTTAAACATCTCTAACCACAGGAAACATTTAGATTCTCATAGCTGTGTGTGTGTGTGTGTGTCTGTTTCTGTGGTTTGTGCAAGCGTCTTCTTTCATCCCGACGGTTGGGGAGAACATACTGCATCTCGCTCTAGTCCCCTTTGAAATGATTGCACCAGAGGGTCCACAAAGCGAACTGCTGTTATGACAACTGAAATGGGGCCTGACTGCTTGGCCCATCGTGTACAAGGTGAAGGGATGGAATATCTGCCTGATGAGAGTGGGGCTCCAGGGGCCCCTGTGCCAACCCAAACCTCCAAGCAACGGCGTGGTCAAGAAGAGCCGTCAAAACTGTGGAGACAGAAATTTTGCTTTAAGCGGTGGCCATTTTAAGCAATAAAACAGTGTTTGAAGACCCTAAAATTGGATTTTTGCAGCACTTAGTCTGTTTGAAACTATCTGCATGCTATTGTACGCCTAAAATTTGACTAAATAAACTTGTATTCCATATATGCATTCAAAACATGCAGCCTTACATAAAAATATGGATGTACCCCTGGTGAAAAAGAAGTACACTTAAAAAATAGTACTTATAGAAATAATAAAGTTACTTGAGTGCAAACTGAATGTTACGTTTTCGGACTCTTAATTGCATGTGATTTGCATTTAAATAAAATTGTGTTATAATTAAAATTTATATTAAGTGCAATTAGTTGAACTTAAGAGTGCTTTTTTGGTTACACTTTATTTTAAGATGTCCTTGATACAGTGTAATTATACATTTATGTACTGAGTAATATTAATTAACTACATGTACTTACTATATGGTTAGGGTTTGGCTTAGGGTTACTTGCATGTAATTATGCATAATTCATTGTAAGTACATGTAACATGTGTAACAAGGACACCTTAAAATAAAGTGTTACCACTTTTATTCCTGAGTAGGACTTCAGTTCATCTTTTAAGTAATTTCATAGTTATTCCTACTGTCCTATTGCACTACAGTTAAAGTCCACACTCGAAAGCATTTATGGTAACTAAAGTATACTTTACCTGTTCCTGGTTAATATTATAAGCACATCATTGGAAAAACTAACAAACACTCACCAAAGTTTGTTAGTTTTGTAGAGCAATTTTGAATTTTGGATTTTTCTGTGTCGGTTCTTATTGTGGCACTATTATGTCACTATTATTGTTTTTGTTAAAACGGTAACACTTTCAGTAAGGTTCATTATTAAACAGTAGTTAACATAAACTAAGCATGAACAATACTTTTACAGCATTTATAGATCTTAGTTAATGTTAATTTCAACATTTACTAATACATTATTAAAATCAAAAGTTGTAGTTAATGCACTGTGAACTAACAATGAATAACTGTATTTTCATTAACTAGCATTATCAAAGATTAATAAATACTGTAACAAATGTATTGTTCATTGTTAGGTCATGTTACTTAATACATTAACTAATGTTAACAAATGACCTTATTGTAAAGTGTTACCGTTAAAACTTGTATGCCGTGGATTTATTTAATTTCTAATTACGCATTTTTTATGATAAATGTGTGATATAGTCATTTGTGATTTGTAATATCAATGTGACATTGAATAACACACTACAGTTCAAATTATAATCAAGTACTTTACATGTGCTTTAATATTTTACTCAACGCATCAAAATAAGGAAATGGTCATAAAAATGTACTCTCTTTAAGTACACTTAAGTGGTCTTTTATTTCATTAATATAATATTATCTGCAGGTACAGTTTTTTAATAGATTTTTAAGTGCACATTCAGTACAATTAAGCACACTTCTGTTTCATAAAGGGCCATTTTGCATTACACAGATTTTTGTCCAATCAAATGCCTCTAATACCAGCAACCAATTAGCTTTTTACTTCTTCAGTAAGACAAGTAGCTTAATTTGGAATTGTATACTAGCATACTATACTCTTACTATTTATGCAATATGGCAGCAATAGTAAGAGTAGATCGCTATTCCGAATTTGGACACTGGACAGAAAACTGTTTAATGTGGTCTTTAAACCCATAAATGTGTCATCATATACTAACCTCTGTTTTGTTCCAACCCTGTATTAGTTTCTTTCTTCTGTGAAACAAAACAACAACAAAAAGAGATCTTCAGGAGGGCTTTAGGTATTCATTTAAGTAAAATGGATGATGATTTATACAGTCAAGCTCAAAAAAGGCACCATAAAAGCATTATAAATTAAGTTCATACGACTTGAGCTGAAGTACCTCCGCCATATTTCACGCATATCACATGCTGCGTTTTTCAAACTTGCTTGTGTTGACTGAACGCAAGCATAAATAAGATTTGAGAACTCCAGCAAACGTATGCCTTTGAGCTATTAAATATTATCAAATTTTCTGCCCCTGCTGGGCAACTTTACGAGATCACGGATAGACAGGATCACCTCTGCGGTTGTATTCACACACATATGGGCTCTATTTTTAACTATAGTTAGCTGCCTTCGCTGTGTAACGTCTTCATTGGAAACGCTCTTCTTTGACAGCCCTCTAAATGAAGTGAAATGCTCTATACAGGCAGCAACCCCATTAGTCTCAGTCTCAGACAGTACCATCTGTTCATGCATATTGCACACAAAACTGGAAAGCACTTGTGAAAATCAGATCAGATGGAACTCTGACTGCTTCACAGGAGTCTGGGTGAAGAGGTCAGTCTGCCAGGAAACAAAATCACGTTTAAAAGGAACCTGGTTAATATAATGAGCACTTTGGTGGAAGAACTAGTCTCTAGATTTGTTTAGTTTGTTAGGTTTGCAGTATCAGATTCTCTTTCTCTGCAACTTGATGTTTTCTGTAGATCTGTAGAACAATTTGAATGAGTTTGTTGGCCTGTCATTGCGGAAACACAGATTTCATTTGCCAAACTATGTGGTTGGTCATTTTAGATGTCTGTCAGACAGTTTCTTTCTTTCTTAGTGGGTGGTTCTCGGCCATAATAAACTGCAAAATGGACCTGATTGTTATTTTAGTGTTATTTATATACTATTATAGTATGTATTAGTATATTGATTTGTCTTTGTATTTATTGATTTTCATTTTAATTTCATTTTAGTCCTTCAAATTACACTTTTGATGCAAAAGTTTGAATATTTACATTTTTCAACTGATATTTTATTTTGTTTCAGATTTATTTCAATTAACATTAGTTTTAGATAACAATAACACTGGCTCAAATAAATTGTGATAGTCTTATCACAGTTAATTCTAATAGAGTTTTGACTTTAGCCTGCTGCTAAACTAACAATTCAATACTCTAAGCAGCACAAAAATACATACAATGCACAGATATTTGGTAGACTAGTTTAATCACTTAGCACTTTCTTCTATTGTTTTCATTGATAATTTGAATGCATTCTATTTACAATTGTCATTTTGCCAGATTTATTGAAAATCTGTACTTAATGTATTGTTGCGATGCATCAGCAAAGTATACAATGCTGCCTTAGATGTTGGTCAAAATAAGGTTTCTTATAAAGCAGCATAATTTAGCTGCCTACTGTTTTGGAATAGCCTTCACATCAAGAGCAGACCAGTGATGCCTACAAATGCTGTCTATGTAGGGCAGAACTCACCTGTCCCAGAGCTTCACATTCCTGCAGTTGTTGCTGCAACATCCTGCTGATATCAAAGCTGTGAAGATAAAAAAGATTTTCGTGAAGATTTTGTGCACAGCAGTCAGATCTGGACGAACAAAGCCCGTTAATTTTCTCCATCGAGAAATACATTTTTAATGATATCATGTAAATCAGCTAAAAGCTCAGAGATTGTTAAGCAATGATATATGATTCTGTAGCCATGCTGTTAACATGAAATATATATATTCTGTATGTATATATATATATATATATATATATATATATCAGTTGAATAGTTTTACATCGTACCTGCATTTTTGGAGCAGTTACATAATTCGCTCATCAAAGACTTCTATACATATTCAGTTTTCATAAGCCTACTTTTTTGCTATCAATCAGAGGTTGTAATATCATGATTTGTCTTGGAGTTGGTTGGGTTTTTTTTCATAACTTTTTATTTAAAAACAAAATCCCTACTCTCTTAAAAAAATATAGTTTCGTATTTTTTTTATTTTTTCAGCAGTGCCATTAAAGAACCATTTTGGGTCCCCAAAGAAAGTTTCAGCGAACAGTTCTTAATAAAAAACATTTTTTCTTAGTGTGAAGAACTTTTTAATAATCTGAAGAACCTTTTTTCCATTATAAAGACTGCTTTGCTCAATGGAAAGTTTCCATGGATGTTTAAGATTCTTCATGGAACCATAGATGCCAATGTTTGTAAAAGTGTATTAAGAAAATGACGGGTAAAAAATACTTCTGGAACGAAGGCCACTGAAATAGTGGGGGATCGCTGTTGTCCTTGAGATGAATTATAGCTGCTCATTGTCATAATACAGTCCTCAACAGTAGACATGGGATGTAAAGCATTTGGATTT
Organism: Sinocyclocheilus grahami; assembly: GCF_001515645.1. Classification (NCBI taxonomy): domain Eukaryota; kingdom Metazoa; phylum Chordata; class Actinopteri; order Cypriniformes; family Cyprinidae; genus Sinocyclocheilus; species Sinocyclocheilus grahami. The sequence goes on along the minus strand of NW_015505616.1, from coordinate 1,003,870 downwards.
AGTCTTTTAAAACAGAGATGTTGGTAAATTTCGATGTGGTTTGTGCACATTGACATTGAGGGTGCAGTCTGTAGGAAATAAGAGGCTTCCAACATAATTTGTTGCTCTCACAGCACCTGAGCAGTTATTTTCTCTTTTTAAGGTTTAGTTGCACACTGGAGACCACAGGAAAACCCTCTTGTTTGCCTGCTTTACTGAGCCTGGCAACAACATTTTCTCCTGCATGTCTGCCATCAGACTAAACCAACTGTGAACTTGTCTGCTTTTCCCATATGCCTCCCCATCAAACACACACACATGCAAGCAGACATAGTGACAGTCCTTTGGGCTGAGAAACCTCATGCTGCGTAGGGTGTAATTTACCAGAGTAAAAACATACGGTAATATACTATTCACAGTGTCACAGACTGCTCTGACACAACAAGCAATATGCAAGCGAACCTTTCATTGGCAGGCTAATCGGAGGTTAGCCAGCTTTTCCTGCACTCTGACCATGCAAAGTCATTCGATATTCATTCAGATAAGAGTGATGGCACATCCATTCTGACTGAGCTCGCCTCCATTAAGCTGGCATCAATAGTGCTCTTTGTTTCATTCACTGCTTCTGTTTTTTCATCTCGTTATCATATTTGCTTCAGGCATGTTCACGCAGTCAGCCATTAAAGATTCATGCCAGTCTGTGGACTTCTAAGAAACACTTCAGGAGGCTTTAGCAGACATCCTGGCCGTTTTATCCGCCAACATTCACAACGTGAAAGCAGATAAAGCACAGGAACAACCGGGAACACAAACCAAAACTGATATCCTGGAGAGAGATAGGCACTGTGCTTTGATCAAACAGCAGATAATAAGAATGACAAAGAGGTTTAGGACTCTGATCAAGGATAAGGATCCAAAGATTGAGATTTCCCTCTACTGAAGCACATTATTAACAATCATTATACTAGGCTTTACGAGGCAGCGCGGAGGTCAAGATGTGTGATTTCATATTTGTACAAGTTCAAAACTTTAGTCAAGATGAATATCTCTTTCACATTCTCCCATCTCTATAACAGACACACACACAAACACAACACTACCACAAATGCAGACAGACTTACAGATTTCCATCATCGTAAAACAGGGATTATGGGAGAATGTCCTATATTTTTAGAGATCATGGGAACGCTTAAGCTCTGACAGCGGGAGAGGGATCACAAAATGCACTTTTCGCTGAGAAGAGCAGCTACTTGCTCTCCTCACAATTGTTTAGAATTCATTCAAATAAAACAGTTATAAAAAGATTCAGGCATCATTAGGTACATTTTCACATTAACTACACACTTTTTTAACAAATTATTGTTTTGGTCACTGCTGTCACACAAGGACATCTGCCTGCATCATACTTATTCAAAGTCATAATTCCAAGTACTTTCATAAATACTTGCCTATAAAAACACAGATATTGTAGTTCATCATTTTCACACATCTGCACTCCTAATGATCATAGTTGGAGATTCTGCATGTACTTATAAAAATACAGCTTAGCCCCGCGCCATATGTCAGCCTTGGGCTCTGTTCACACTGCAGAGGAAATATAAGTTATATGCAGCCAGATCTAATTTTTTCAGTCACTTTTGCACCATTTTGAGACTTTAGCAATAGATGTTGCAAAAATGCATGAAAAGTGTGTGCCGTATGCTTTAATTTCTTGTTGCAATATAACAACTGTGCAGGAAAAAGAGAAATCTGTGAAATCGGACTAAGGTTAACCAAAATCTAATTTCTGAGATTTTTTCTGCCAGTCTGAACAAGGCCTTAGACTCTGTAAACAGCAAAAAAAATAAATAAATAAAAATCAGCACCCATGCAGAAAAATAGGCAATTGGAAATTCTCTCTGAATGTTAATTATTTTGTCAGTTCAGGTTTGCTTACGTTAAAACAGCTGAAATTGCTTACAGCACATTTAAACACACTAATGTCATTCTGTATCATCCAAAAATACCCACAATGCTCCTGACAAGGTATGCAAACTGAAGGTTATTGCCTAATGAAGCTCACTGCACATTCATGCATCTCATGACTGTTTTAAACCATATCCCTTCAGGCAGAGTCACGTTCAGTTCAGCCTGCTGCTGGCTCCACTATAGTGCAGATTTTGTTGTCTTAATCACACGCATAACGTATTATTTTCAAATTTAACACAAAAAGAACTGGATTTTGCTGTGTGCTACTGCTGAAATACATGGAAACATGGTCTAAACATTTCACGTTCTCACTGCAATATTGTTGGTGGCGTGTTTGGGAAACCTGTCAGAAACAGTTGTTTTTGCAGTTACATTTAGTAATGCTAGTACAAAAGCACATGTGGTGATAGAGATGCAAAGTAGAGTTTTTTTGTGTGTGTGTGAGACGCACAATCCTCACACATGACTCAACAATCTGATCTGAGCCTGTCGTGACGATCCACTAGGGGCCCGTGACTAAGAGCTCACTGTGATATTCTTTCCCAGGGAAATAAAAATATTCAAATATGGTGCACAGGGCAAGAATTATAGGACGTTTTCTCACTTGACAGATCCTGTTTTTGTTCACTTCATCTGCTTAAACCGGACCACTGCTGAAATGTAAGCCTATTACTCTCTATAGCATTTTTGTGCATCAGTTCAACACTGCTAAAGACAAGGAGGGCAAATATATAATTCAATAAATTTCACATGCGAGTCAGTTCCTTTTTTAGTCTTTTCCCCACTTATATTTGTAAATTATATTTCTATTGTACAAAGTTGATTTGTTATTGCCTAATTATTTTTATATTTTTATAACTGAAGTATAAACTGTACATAAAATTTAATTTAATTTAACCTACAGTCTAAAAAATGCTGGGTTGTTTCAACCCAACATTGGGTCAAATATGGACTAACCCAACTTTTGGGTTAAAACTTTAATTAAAAAATGTAACCCAACAGCTGGGTTAGTCCATATTTGACCCAATGTTGGGTTGAAACAACCCAGCATTTTTTAGAGTGTAATAAAATAAAAAAAAATGAAAATAAAATATAAACTACACTATACAAAACTATTCTAAACTTAACCAAAAAATTAATAAAATAAAATGTAAACACTATATAATTATATGTAAACAATAATCTGTTAAAACGTTAAAACTGTACTAAAATTATGTAACCTTTGTAATTATACAATAGTTTATTAAAGAGTTTAAACTTTCCTAAAATTTTAACAAAATAAAATAACAAAAAACTAAAATGTAACCTTCACTATACAATAATTTTGTAAACTTCGCTAAAAATAAAATGTAAAAAAATTAAATAATAAAATTAAATAAAAAACTAAAATATAACGTCCGCTATACAATAATTTGTTAAAGGGTGTCAGTTTATCTAACATAAATAAAATTAGATAAAAAAAATAAAATGTAACCTTCATTATACAATAATTCATTAAAGGTTGTAAACTTTACTAAAATAAAATAAAATTAGATAAAAAACAAAAACCTAAAATGTAACCTTCACTATACAATAATTTGTTAAAAGTGCCATAGAATGGAAAACTGTATTTACCTTGGCATAGTTGAATAATAAAAGTTCTGTACATGGAAATGACTTACCGTGAGCCTTAAACACCATTGTTTCCTCCTTCTACACTCTTAAAAATAAAGGTGCTTCAAAAGGTTCTTCAAGCGATGCCATAGAAGAACCATTTCTGGTTCCACAAAGAACCATTCAGTCAAAGGTTCTTTAAAGAACCATCTCTTTCTTACCTTTTTGTAATCTGAAGAACCTTCTTTCACCACAAAGAACCTTTTGTGAAACAGAAAGGTTCTTCAGATGTTAAAGGTTCTTTATGGAACCATTTACAAAAAGGTTCTTCTATGGCATCGTGAAGCACCTTTATTTTTAAGAGTGTAATGTAAATCTTGTGCATGCAAAAGACCACTGAAAAATAGGCGAATCAGAACATAACACCGACTGTGCCATTACAGTCGGTCTCACTAATAGTTGCACCCCCAACATTTGCATATACCCGCCCATGTTCTGTGCCAGCCTCCAGCCGAAACTGCACAGCCGAATCATCAGAAGTTCTGCAGGTATTGTGAAGAAACAAGCGAGGATAATAGCAAACATGGCAGATCATGGAAATAAATGTTATGTTCCAGGCTGTGCAGGGGATGTGATGTGCAGGGATGGGTTGGTGTCTGTATTCAGAACGTCATGGAAAACAAATAACGCGTTCTAATAAAATAACGCGAGCCACTAAAGGGACATGTTAGCTGCTTGCTAGCAGTAGCCTGTTACATTACAGTAAGATTTCACTTACCACATAAACAGAGTAAGGAGAGATGACGAATGATGATGGCGAATGATTTACAAATCCTGAGCACCACTGACAAGCATCTGATCTTGTAAAATGTATGTTAAGTACTGCCGCTGTAGTTTACACCGATAACGTGCAGATTGCAAATCTCGAAAGTGAAAGTAAATCGCGATCGTGCATTCGAAAGCAGTTTCAGTGCCCCGCATATTAATAGCAGCTCCCTAATGCCCGCATTTTATATACAGTATAATTACCCAACGATATAACTGCGAGAGAAAGTATTGAAATGTATATTTTCCCTGTGTTTCCTTCCTGCTGTGTGAGCTACTGAAATGAGCCGCACTGTGAAACAGCCAATCAGAGCAGAGCTCAACATTATTAAGGTAAATAACAGGCCATTTCATTCTAGGGACAAATCCTAGGGTTGTAAATGGACATGTAAAACAGTTTCTGGAGATGTGCTGCCCTTACCTAAGCCACATACCTTCTATGTAGATATCAGAGAACAATTTAAAATATTGTATCAATGCGTTCTATGGCACCTTTAAAGGGTGTAAAATAAAATAAAATAAAATTGAGCAAGGGCTTGATTTCTATCTGATTATTCAGCAGGACACCTGTAAGACTGTGTTAGAGGAAGTGGGGGAAAGGTCTTTGGTAGGTAAACATTGAAAAAACCGTCCGCTTTAGGGCTAAATTTAGAGCTGGTGTCAGAGGGGGGTATCTCCCAAGGTCACAGAGAAGCACACACAACACAGCGTTCACGTTCACACTAACACACACCCACACACACACACACACACACACACACACGGCAATTGAGATACAGGTCTGCCTAAACCACAGGCTTCCCTGGGGACTGGAGAGTTTGAGTCTGAAGAGGTCTTACTTCTGTATTGTCAGGAAATGGCTTTTTTTCCAGGAGTTGTGTAATGGCACCTTTGTCTCTTCTTTAAAAGCCTCGCTTTTATGTGGCATTAGGAAGGTCTCAGATTTTCCATGGTTTAAACTGAAGTGAAAGTAGCTGAGAAAGAAATCTCACATGCATAAGAGTTTCAAGAGTTTTGAAGCAAAAAGCTTAGATGAGCATGCTGAACACGTAATTTAACAGGCTAGAAAACATGGTCATTTCACTGAGTTTATAAGAGAAGCAGTGATGCCAGCTTCAAAGACAAATCAGAATCAGTTCATGATACTGATTTGGTTCATGAGCTCACTGACTTACTGTTAATCAGTGAATAATATCAATTCAAATTTACTTCCCAATCACACAATGCTATTGTATGGCTTCAGAGTCACATGGACTACTTTTATGATGCTTAGTGTCCATTAGAAGTTTGAAAGCTCATTGCAGAAAAGATTGACTGTATTATTAAAAATGTATTTTATGTTCCACAGAAGAAACAGGAGATACGGGTTTAGCATGACATGTTGGTGAGTAAATGATGACAGAACTTTCATTTTTAGGTGAACTGCTCCTTTAACCTTGCTCTGTAAAAAAACACTTTGGTCTTCCCATCTGCTCATAGTGCGGGGTCAGCAAAAAAAGAAAATAATACAAATCTGAGCCAAGAGATAGAGAGAGAAACAAAGAATAGAGAACCCATGATTCTCTGCCTATAAAACAATGCCCTCATTTTTAATGTTCAGACTTTTCAAGACTGAACATTAAAAATGTTCAGTCTTGAAAAGTCTGAACATTTTTAATGTTCAGACTTTTCAAGACACGTTTTCTTCAGCATAAAGCTGGATATTGACAGATGTTGTCAGCTCAGTGTAGCCACATATACTGTACTGCCTGCATAAAAACAGCTTTCATGTGAAATCTAAAACCAGCAGCCAAATTTCCGGCATGAGCTGACAGCATTAGCTACTGTACAACGTGATTCCCATGCAAAGTCCAAATAAAGCCGCCCTGCACCTTAACCAGAAAAAAAAGCTAGCAGCATGATGGCATAAAGATTAGTTTAGAGGAGGTCAAGAGGTTTGTTGTTTTCATGCAGGATTTTGGCGAAAAATGGAGAGGGATTATCTTGTGACGCTGTTATTTAGATGCTCATTTATCTGAACTTTGTTGGCTGAAGTCACTGTGATGTTTATAATCATGTGATTTGGCTTTCTGAATAAGAGCCACATGCTAAGAATGCAGAAAAATTATAATTCTCTGAAAACCTTTTTACAGGATTATCCAGATTATACATCTACGCACAAGTTTAATTCCCACAACAAATACTGCGTTTATGATTTGTAGCGACTGCACACACTGCAACACACTCCATTTGAATGGATTTTTTTCATAGCTACACAATGCAATGTCAATGCGATAATGACTTCCATCATGCCGGTCTGCAAATAGACAACTAAAGCTCTTATGTCACGAATTGTGATATAAACCTGGTTAAACTGTGATATAACTTCAAAATTCTGTTTAAATTCACTACAGCTGAGTGAACAAAATAAATAAATAATATTGGCTGTCTGGGCACTGTGACTGCAACAGTAAATGCTGACAATGCTGATTCTCTATAAAAATGGTCACTGACAGGCACATCAACAAATACAGATGTAAGAACAATATCCTTGTTATCTAGGCAATAAACACAAATGCAAAAGTAAACTGGTTAATTTTAAAGGGATGGTTCATTCAAAAATGAAAATTCTGTTATTCACCCTCATGTCATTTTTTATAGACATTTTGAAGACCAAACTTGTAAAAACAATTCCGTGAAATTTACGGTAAAAAACCGGCAGCTGTGGTTGCCGGAATTTTACCGCAAAAAATACAGTAGCAACGTTTTAGGTTTTAACTTAAATTTACAGTTAAATACTGTAATTTCATTAAGTGACATAAGCTTAATATACCAACCTATTGAAGTACTGAAATCTGTTTTGTACATTTGTAATACACTGATAACCACCAACTGCAGGTGATGACGAGAAAATCACATGATGAACCAAAGTCCATCACAAGCAGCCTTTAAATAATAATATATATAGAAGGTGCACAGTGTCATTCACACAAACGCTAAACACCATCATGGTAACACACGATACTGAAATAATGCAATAAACATTCATTTAACAACATTAGGTGTAACACACAACCCTAATATACAAAACTGATAAGAAAAAACTAAGAAGAAACATAGTTATTTCAACAAAAAAACATCAAATTTGAAATGTAACGCAGGGAATTCTGGGAATGTCAATTTTCAATTTTCACTTCCAAAAACTGTATACTACCGTCAAATTAATGTCCAATACAGTTTTTCACCATATATAGTAGGGGAATTTACCGTTAACCATTTAACAGGTTTTTACTGTAACATTTTTACAGTCTTTTACCGTTAAATTCACTGTTTTTACAGTGTACATTGACTTTTAGTGTATGGACAAAAAACAAATGTATCTTCTTTTGTGTTCTACAGAAGATTTTAAACGAAATGAGGGTGAGAACATGTTTATAGATTTACATTTTTGGATTGTACACCCCTTTAAAACCCAATACTTTACACACACTCTATTAGTTCCTCAACACTGCAAAGCATTTCAGAGCAGCATTAGGGTCGTTCAGGGGAAGATATGGATGATCTGGAAGTGTACAGGGTTAGTGGATGTGCAGTTTTCCCTTTGGGACCAACACCAGAACAGGCTGTGACAGTGACAAATGTCTACAGCAGCATTACAGACACGTAGGACAATGCTGAAACCACAGCATCCAACAACAACAGTCATCTTGTTAGCAATTACCTTTTATTGTTAGTGCTTAGCTGAAAGACATTCTTGAGGTTCTTTGCCATTTGTAAAGCTAATATCTTTCAACAACTATTATTGATTTCATTTCGACCGTGTCAAGTGAGAGAATGTTATTTCAAGAAGGTGCCACCTTAAACGTAACAAATAAATCTTATCTGAAAAGATGATGGGGGCTAATTCAACCGCCAAGAGTCCGCTAAAGAAGTTCTTCTGTATTTTGAGTTATTTAAAGTTTAAAGGACATCAATCTGATCTTTCTTTGTTCTTATTTCATCTTAAGGGGACATTTCTTGAAGCTAATGAATGCAAAGTGAGTCACATCTTTCACCTTGAGGTGAGTGTTTTATGGGCGGTGTGAACTATAGGCTACTCAGCATGTTTTCCTGTAGAAATCGTTATCTGCAGCTGAAGGATATGCACATAGCTGCCTAGTTCCTTTGATTTGCAGCATTTCTCATAAACAAAGTAATGCGTGTTCATGTGTGTTCATTTAAAAGCATGGGATTTTGTACAGTCAGCACATCTTTTATCTCATGAGCTAACAATTTTGTAAAGAACTTATGTAAAGCAGCAAAAAGACAAAACTTGAGTTGTGTCTGAATATGCCAATATACTTCCCTACTATATAGTGTGCAAAAATAAAAATAGTGAGATTTAATGGACATTTTACTATCCCATGAGGCCATGGGAGAGGAGCTGTGAATGGCAGTGAAGTGATGCAACTGATGCATTAGGTCACATGACATAGCCAATATGGCGGATATAGCATACTGCAAACATATAGAATATACTGTATAGAACATACTTTTTTAGCAGATGCAAAATTATTCACCAAATGTTGTACCTACTCAGACAGTATGCGACTTTAAATGCAGTGTTTGATTTATCACTCAGCTCTTTTAGAATTTTAACTTTAGCCTATATATATTATTTCTTTGTAAGCTGAGGTGTTTGTCTCAGTTACAAAAAAGTACCATTGCATTAGCATGATCTTTGTGATGCTAATCCTATGGTTTTTAGGACATGAACCATGGTAATTCCATGGTATTCTCTAAAGGCCTTTGAGTACCCTACCATACATTTTTGTACTATGGGGCTATATGTCTTTGTAACTTTATAGGACTTTATGTAACAAAATAGGACAATGTCTGAAAGGGAAAGTCTAACGCAGTGTCCAGTTGCTTAGTTTTGATTCTCAGTGATACCAAGCATAGGTCTGGTGTCTCTGGACTATTTCAAGGTGGATGAGCCAATCGTGAGTAACTTCAGCAGAGTCCATGGCAATCTGACTGTGGGTGGCAGGCTAGTCTGAAGGAAACTGCAAAGACCTCGACAACAGCAACATGTGACAAAAAAAGGGTTTGGTTGATTTCCCGTGTCTTACGCTGCCTTCATGTGCTATCTGAGTTATTGCAAATACGAGTTACCTAGTCAGAAATTGGACCTAAATGCACAACTGGGAAACTCATAGATTTTGATACCCAAGTTTCAAAGTTTAGCGGGCTATAAACTCCATGGCGGAGGAGAGAACCAACCTTTCTCTTGCCATCATGCATATTTATGTACATAAATAACCATTTGATGCATGTTGTATGTATTTTACACAGTGAAAGTAGCATTTATTGGACCATCAATTGCAAGATCAGGGGTGTCCAACCGTGCATCTAGAGGTTGGATGTACTGCAGGGTTTAGATCCAACCTGTCCAAACACACTCTCCCGGATGTGTCTAGAAATTTTGATTAGCTGTTTTTGGCTGTTTTGGAGGTAAATACAAGACAGTGCCAGGAACAGGATTGGACACCCCTGATCTAGATAGTGTTTATATGGTTGCCAACAAATAGGATGCAATATTTTATTCAAAGTCTGTTGGATACTGACTAAACATCTTGTATGTAATTTGGCTTTAATAAGATTTGTCCAAGAAATAGGCAAGAATGAACTTGCCATCCTCCATGACTCCTATTCTTTCTGACAACAAAGCACTTGAATGTGACAAACTCGTAATTACGACTTCAGAAGTGGAAAGTAGGACATAAGAACGTGCATAAGAATGTGCACAGTTTTTGATCAGACCCCTTAATGTTCTGTTTCTCATTTTACCATTTATCAGATCATATATTTGACTTATTAGCTAATACTAAACTGGTGACAGTGGGATAAAAATACAGCAAGGATAAATATTTCTCAGGCATAAAATCATACCTTCAGTGTTTTCATATATGTGTCATTTTGCAAGTCAGACCCACCATTCATGCCATTGTAAAGACTCCGATGGTGTGGCGACAGCTCGTCTCCTGCCAGTCTCCGCGGTGACGTCTCTCTACCAGGGCTGCCAAACTTCCCATGTTCAGGGCTCATGCTATACTGGTGCCTCAACATCTCAGGACTACTTCCTCCCAGCTTGCTTTTGTCATGGTGGAGCTCTAACGTTCCTAGCAGCACGTGTCTAGCTTCTGGACTCCCAGGCCCACTGCCTAAGCTGCCCCTGTGCCTCTGGATGTAGAGCTCAGGACTCATGGGCTGTCCTGGAGCCAGATGGTGCTTTGGATGAGTCTCTGGACTCCGGTGGCCCAGGGATCGACCGTACTTTTCTGGACTCAGCCCTCTAATCAATCGATGGTCAGGCACAGCTATGGAACCACAGCGTGGTCGGCAGGGCTGGGGCAGTACGAAGGGATACTCCAGGCTGGTGCTTCTGTGCCGGACAGGAGGGTCAGGGCTGGAGATCTCCCCCCGATCTCCTTCCCCTCTTTTCCCAGGACGAGACTTCTGGATCTCCGGGCTTTTATTCCCAATTCCTCCACTAGACGGCGGCTGTGGCTGCTTGTGGTGTGGATGTTCAGAGCTGTCGGCACTTCCTGTGCTAGAAGTACTGCTTCCGTCCCCCACGTCCCGCATCAAGCCAGGTACCAGAAGCCCACTCTGGCTGTCAATGGAATTGCGACATCCAATGGACCCCGTCCCACCTTGGCCTCCTTCCCCTCCGCTGCCTCCTTTCTCCTCATCTATCAGCAGACAAAGTTCCCTAAGCTCCAGGTTCTCCCGAATGACCTCCTCCTGCTTGTGCTCCAGTTCTGTTAGCTTCTGAAGGTACAGTGCCACCTCCTTACGCATAACGCTGGCACTGAAGCGACCCAGACGCTGCCACTCACGCGACACTCGCTTACCCTTTTGCCGGTCATCATCCAGGAAACAGCACAGGTCTCGCAGTTCCCGATTGTCATCCTGCAGCTTCTGGTTTACCTCCTTCATCACGATAGAGAACACACAAAAAAATAGTGTTTAGCATTTTAAATGTTGCTATTCAAGGACAAAGAATAAAAGACATGGACATTCTGAGGCCACACAAACTATATGACATTTCTTGATTTCATAATTCATTACGAGACTAGAGTTTAAAGTTTTGAAATGGGTTGTTCAAGCCGAGCTCTCATGTATTTCTGTCATTCATCTAAGATAGAACCGTCTAAAGGTATGATCTTCTTATAGGTGCCAAACATCTATCTGTCAGTTAAATTAACTGATTCAACTAATCACTGACATACGTGAAAACCAATTGCATATGGCATCAATGATACCAAACTTTGCATAACATATGACGACTGAGATTAAAGAGCTTCAATATATTTGCAGTGAATGTCAACCAAGCTATTGCATTGCTAAAATATTTATATATTTTTTTACAATCTGTTCCTATAAAGGGTACATTGTGCATTTTTACATAATTGTTTTATTTATATGCAACATTCATGGTTAAAAATTGGGAAATGCTCATATTCAAACACAACAGGTGTTTAACATTACAGTTCAAATATCAAAAATATGATTCCTGACTGGTATGAAAAACAAATCTAAGAATTGCTTATATAAGTGCGTTTTGTAAAGTTTTTTTCTTTCATAGGCTTTTCGTTTTAATCAGAAGATAAGCATATATACAGCAAGACAATATTCAAGGCGTTATTCCCATACAGGAAGAATGATGTGCACCTAAGTGCTTCTGGCGCATCCTCAGAGAGCGCAGGTGTGCTCCAGACACCCATGATCCCATCTGCTCACCTTCAGCCCCCGGATCTCATTCAGATGCAGCTGGAGGCTGCGGTTCACCTCCCGAATCAGATTACTGTGATCCAGAATGGCGCTCATTTTATCGGCTTCAGATTTTCGGAGCCGCTGCCCCAGCTCCTCTTTGCTCCATTGGAGGAGCTCTTCATCCGTAAGGTTGGAGATGTCTTCTGCTGGACTTTCTGGCGCCTTGGATCCAGGCTGTGCTTGTAGAGATTGCGCTTTCTCCATCAGAAGAGGCGAGCTGCTGCTGTGATACCAGGTGCTGATAAAATATGAATGAGGCAGGCAGCATCCGCTGTGTTAGGAGGAGTCAGGGAGACAGAGGACGCATCGTGGAGTGATGCCCGTATCCGATGCCCTTAGAGTGGGAGTCGTCTCGACTTTTCCCAAAGCAACAGCTGATGCAGCTGACGAGTAGGAGGAAGGGCGGCATACAGAGCAAGTCCGCCCAGATTATTCAGCATCGACTCCCATAGTTCTTGTAAGTTTGGAAAAGTGACGGTAATGGGTAGCCGGTGAGATATGGGTGGTTTCAAGAGGCCCGATGCGCTCGCCTCCGTCCGCCTCTGCGTGCTCCAGCATCCTCATGGAGATGGAGGAGGAGAGACAGCAGCCAGCATCCTCAGACAGAGCTCCGGAGAAATGAGCGTGACTGCAGACTGAGTAAACTCTCTCTCTCTCTCTCTCTCTCTCTCTCTCTCTCAGACTGAGTAAACTCTCTCTCTCTCTCTCTCTCTCTCTCTCTCTCTCTCTCTCTGTCTGTCTGTGCTTGTGTGTCGTGCATATTTGTGTGCGAGTTGTCAAGAGCTGATGCTGTTCAGAAAGCATTTAAATTTGTATCGAGCGCCATCTATGGACACATTAAAGTACTACAGATTAATAGGCTAACATTTTTCCTTCTGTTGAAACAATGTGTCAGATATAGTAAAGTATGTATGTAATTAGGGTATAATGTAGGCCATTCACTGTATACATATACGTTTGATTATACAGCTGTATATTGTCTACCTTCATTGTACATTTTGATGTAAACCCTCTTTCAGATTTTAGAGAAGTTATGTGTTTGTATGTATTTTTCATTAACTACCAGTTCATTTTGGCCACTGAGACAGAACTCTGAAAGAGAAAAGAATATAAATATATTAACTGACATTTACATTTAGTCATTTAGCAGACGCTTCTATCCAAGGCGATTTACAAATGAGGACAATGGAAGCAAAAAAAATCAACAAAAGAGCAATGAAATGCAAGTTCTATAACAAATCTCAGTTAGCCTAATGCAGTACACGAAGCAAGGTTTTTTGTTTTTTATTATTATATAATAAATAAAAAGAAAAACAGATAGAATAGAAAACTAATAGCGCAAGCTAATGTTTGAGGCCTTTTTGCTTTTGATAATTGTATAATATTTTTTTTTAATAGAATTAGAATAGAGAGTGCTAGAGTAAGAGGGTCAAAAAAAGATGGAAGAGATGTGTTTTTAGCCGATTCTTGAAGATGGCTAAGGACTCGGATTGAGTTGGGCAGGTCATTCCACCAGAAGGTAACATTTAATTTAAAAGTCTGTGAAAGTGATTTTGTGCCTCTTTGGGATGGCACAAGAAAGCGATGTTCACTTGCAGAACGCAAGCTTCTAGAGGGCACATAAGTCTGAAGTAATGCATTTAGGTAAAGGGGTGCAGAGCCAGTGGTGGTTTTGTAGGCAAACATTAATGCCTTGAATTTTATGCAAGCAGCTACTGGTAGCCAGTGCAAATTGATAAACAGAGGGGTGATGTGCATTCTTTTTGGGTCATTAAAAATGTATGACGTTCTGGATTAATTGTAAAGGTTTGATAGAAGTGGCTGGAAGACCTGCCAAGAGAGCATTGCAATAGTCCAGCCTGGACAGAACAAGAGCTTGAACAAGGAGTTGTGAAGCATTTTCAGAAAGAAAGGGCCTGATCTTCTTGATGTTGAATAAAGCAAATACATTACACAAAGCACTGTTAGCATCAAGAGATGCTAACTGTTTAGGGGGAGAAAGTGAAGATGAAACCATAGCAGATAGCCGGGAGGGTGAGAGTGAGTGTAGGTTACGTCGAAAGATGACATGTGGAGCGGGTATGTGTTGTGTCAGGAACCATGTTGAGGTTAAGAGTAAGGAGGAAGAGATCCGAGGTGTGCAGTGGAGTAACCAGCACATGATCAGTGGAGCAGTGTCATGTGTAAATAAGGTCCAGTTGGTTGCCTGATTTGTGAGTAGCCGTAGTTAACACTCTTGATATCAAAAGAGGCAAGCAGAGTGTGGAAGTCTGCAGCCTGAGGTTTATCTAGGTGGATGTTGACGTCTCCAAGGGGAGTACCATCCTCAGGAAAGGTTGAGAGCAGCACATCTAATTCATCCAAGAAGTTACCTTGTGGTCCTGGGGTCAATAAACAACTACAAAATGGATTTTAAACGGGTGGGTAATAGTGACTAAATGTGATTCAAAGGAGCTGTTAATAAAAGACTTAGAAGGTAAAACTGACAAATAACATGTTTTTAAAAAATTACTTTTTTGAAATTGAACTTGTCTGTTTTTTTTTTACTTGCATTCCATTTATCCATTCACCCATTCCTTTTCATAATATCTATATACGTTTTGTCAAAAAACTGAATTCTGTAACAATTGAATGTATAGTTTATTTTACATGCAGGCCATATTTTTATTTATCTTATAATAATATAATATAATACGTTATCTCGGATCAACTATATTGAGAGTATACTATATTGTTATGGTGTGTGTGTGTGTGTGTGTGTGTGTGTGTGTGTCTGTACCTGGTATTTATCACGTTATGGGTACCAAATGTCCCCACGAGGATAGTAATACTAGTAACTTTTGACCTTGTGGGGACATTTTTGAGGTCCCCGTGAGGAAACAAGCTTATAAATCATACAGAATGAGGTTTTTGAGAAAGCAAAAATACAGAAAGTTTCCTGTAAGGGGTAGGTTTAGGGGTAGGGTTGGTGTAGGGCAATATAATATACAGTTTGTACAGTATAAAAACCATTACACCTATAGAGAGTCCCCATAAAACATGGAAACACAACGTGTGTGTGTGTGTGTGTGTGTGTGTGTGCGTGTGTGCGTGCATGCGTGTGTGTGTGTGTTAGGACTCACGATCAAAGCATTGCCTTGTCAAAATATGCATAGCCTACTTTATATGTATATTAATTTGAATATTACAGCCTATAATATAATATAATATAATACAATTAATGTAATAAAATACCTTCCTATTTAAAGCATTTTTACGCCTCACAACCTGTTAAAACATTGTTTAGCCCGTTATTGAAAGTATGTGAGAAATTTGCGGTCACAGGTGTTTACGCCAGTCTATGGTTTACGCAGAACTTATTCGCATCAGACGCTGCTATAGAAACCGCGCAGCGCATCTACGCACAGAAATTCGTCTCTGCGGCGGCACGTTCCCTGACGTCAGACGGAAGCAGCCAATCGTGGCGCACGGAGTGTGTAGTAACACGTCACTCTTCGGAGCTCCAGGAACCGGCTGGTTACGAGTCCTGCTCGACGAAGTCGTTTTCACTTTCCAATGGTCGCGTGACCGCGGTTATCATATTTCATTTACTGAAGCCTCATCGATTACGAAGGTACGTCTATCGCTGTGTTCTAGTAATGAAATCGTGGTTCGTTGATGTGTTAGATTTAAACCCGCAGACCCCGGATTAGGTCGGCGGAAGTCAGTAAGGTTGCTGTGTGTGTGTATGGGCTAACAAGTATGTTATGTCATTAATGTTCGGTATCTTTAAATAATATAACTGCCTTATATCTTGCTTTTCCCCGGCTCTCTTTTTCTGTGGTATATTGAGAGTGTGTTGGAATTAGCTAGCGCGAGCTTGACCAGTAACATGTAGATATACGCGTGACGTCACGGAGATGTTCTTATTTTGACTAAAACATGTAAATAATGTGAAGTAATATATTAATGCCAATGTGTTGATACCAGTGTAATATATTTAAGAACCTTCTATCAGTTGTTGTTAAGTTTTGTAGTGTGCTGCTGACCATATCTTAACAATTTGTTGTACTCATTTAGTACTTTGTATGATGAGGTTTTTGTTATATTGTGGCTTTTGACATGTACAGCCTGTCTAGTGTCCTTTGAAACAGTGTGTTCATGTCTGTACGGGAACTCTTATCATTGTGTAACCAAACAGTCAACACAGGCATTGGAGCATGATTTAGTGCTTAGGACAGGCATTTTCAGGGATCCCTCTGATTTAGGGTTATCAGAGGCTAAAGTCTGTTCTAATACTTCGAAGTGCTTTGTGTTTAGTCAGCAAACCTGGAGTTGAGTAGGTATTCTAGGACAGGTGTGTCCCAGCATTGGTACATTCAGTTTAAAACTAGCATCTGGTGGTTTTGCTCCTCCACACATCTACGCATATCTCTGATCAACAGGTTCTTAATAACGTTTTGGGCTTGGCAAGGGTAACCACTCATGTCAAGTGTCTTTGTTCAGAGATGACAGTTGCGTGAAAGAATGCCTTCTGTCACAACAAATATAAAAGTATGCCATTTCCGCTCACATTGCTGACATGGGCGAAATTGTCCTTGTCACTCGGGTATTTGCTGTTAATTTTAGGCTCGGCTGCTATCCTACTTGTCCAGTTCGGAGACGCAACCCATTAGGTGTGGTTTAGGGTTAAAAAGACTTGGCAGCTCACTGTTTACTCATTTCGCTGTTTCTGGTCGTTCACAGTCTGCCATGTCGACCTACCAAGAGTTCATCCAACAGAACGAAGATCATGATGGAATACGTTGCAGTTGGAACCTCTGGCCTTCCAGCCGCCTGGAGGCCACACGGCTAGTGGTTCCTGTTTCTTGCCTCTACACTCCCCTCAAAGAGAGACCGGACCTGCCTCCGGTCCAGTACGAGCCGGTACTGTGCAGCCGGGCCAACTGCAAAGCCGTACTCAACCCACTCTGGTAAGGACTGAATCGCATTTTCCAAGAAGCATTGAGTTCTGTTTGATTGTCAGTATAGATAAATATCATGATGATATTTGATTTGGATATCTGAATTATTGATTAATTGGTGGACTGGAATTGGAATGGATTTTGAGTAACAACTTGCAGTCAATGGAAGGACAATTAAATTAAACATTGTTATCCTTTATCATATTTCTGTTGCTGGCCATTTAAAAACACAGTAAAGCTCATGGTTTAGGGTTTTATGTGAACCAAATTGTGCCTGGTTTGGATCTACTTTGGTGTTGACCTTTTATTTTAGGGTTCGTAAAATAGTGTTTTGCTTAAGGGGAGGTTTGGGCTTTTCCTCTAGTTTTCCACAGACTTGCTAATTACATTATTATGTCATTGGATCAGGTTAGTTAAATGCTAATAGTTTCCTTTAACCGCTGTGACTAAATGAAGATAATTGTTGACTAAGGCTGCTAGACAAGATTAGCTCCTTTAATGCTTGATTTCCTTTTGTAGTCAAGTGGACTTCAGAGCTAAGATATGGGCCTGCAACTTCTGCTACCAGAGGAACTCTGTGAGTATACATTACTGAAACTCCTTTTCATTCCTGGCTTTGCTCCATGTGTTTCTCTAACGTCAATCACACCTGTCACTGTGAGTAAATATTAATCAATTTCTTCACAGTTTCCTCCATCATACGCAGGCATTTCAGACGTGAATCAGCCCGCAGAACTAATGCCTCAGTTCTCCACCATTGAGTACATAGTGCAGGTAAACTTACATTTACTCTGTACTGTACATAGGCATACTTTATTGTACAAACATATAGACTTACTACAACTCCTTTAGCTCACAGATAGCTGCTCGTCAAAAGCCACGTTGTCATTCTGTCATAAAACTAGGGTTCAGTGGGTTTTGACAAGTGACAGGATTTATAAACAGTTTAAATAAATAGTTTTAAATAGTGTGTAATTTCTGTCATTATATACACTTCCATTCAAAAGAAGTAGTTGCCCGCCAAGGCTGCATTTATTCGAGTAGCAATACAGTAAAATAGTAATATTGTGAAATATGTTTTTTAATATATTAAAGATTAATTTTCAACATCATTAATCTAGTCTTCACTGTCACATGATCCTTCAGAAATCATTCTAATTTGCTGATTTGGGGCTCAATAAACATTTCTTATTATTATACTTATTATTTTTTCAGTATACTTTGATGAATAAACGGTTCAAAAGAACAGAATCTATTTGAAATACAAAATCTTTTGTAACATTATGAATGTCTTTACTGACACTTTTTATCGGTTGAATTTGTCCATGCATTTCTTTTAAAAAATCTAACTCCAAACTTTTGAACCATAATGTATATATTAATATTTAAAATGTATCAAAATAAATAAATCAAAGTATTTATTAATGAATAACAGTATGTAATATTTTAATTACCATTATGTAACCTGATTTATTTCTCTTCAGCGTGGACCTCCAACTCCTCTCATCTTCCTGTATGTGGTGGACACATGTCAGGAGGAGGAAGACCTCCAGGCCCTGAAAGAATCCCTTCAGATGTCTCTGAGTCTCTTGCCGCCCAACGCCCTGGTGGGTCTCATCACCTTCGGCCGCATGATTCAGATTCATGAGCTCAGCTGCGAAGGTATGGCCAAGAGCTTCGTCTTCCGTGGCACAAAAGAGCTCACGCCCAAACAGATACAGGTCAGTGATCTATATTTATTGTGTTTGATTTACCATTCATAGAACTATAAAATAGCTTATAAATGACTGTATAAAACCAGAATTGTCAGTAAAATTGATCAGGTGCATCATCTGTTTGCAGGAGATGCTGGGACTGATGAAGCCAGCCACCTCTGGACAGCAAGGCAAACCACTGGCCCCTCATGACGCTGCTGCTTCCTGCAGGTATGAGATGGTCATCCGTCACTCTCCTTAGCATGCACATTAGAAGTTAGAAGTGAGCAGAAGCTTTTACATAAGAGTCTCAAGAAGATGATGTACATGAAGGCAGTTGTGCTAATTTTCTTTGCACCCGTTTTAGATTTTTGCAGCCTGTGCAAGCAGTTGACATGAACCTGACCGACCTTCTGGGGGAGTTGCAGAGAGACCCCTGGCCTGTTCCTCAGGGGAAAAGACCTCTCCGTTCCACGGGCATCGCCCTTTCTATTGCTATTGGCCTACTGGAGGTACAGGACATTATACATTTAAAAGCTCATCTTGTATGGCATAATACAATCTCTATGAGAAGAGAGATAGGAGAGAATGTAAAAAGATGGATGTATGGGTAAAACTCAGGAAACGCTCAGTTTTAGGTGATTATATTCAGAAATACATCCTTGGAGCTTTTGCACATCTTCACTGAACCAGTGTTCACTACACTGTGAGAGAGAATTCTTGCAGAGAGTTTTCTTTTCATTATAGTGAGTTCAAATTGGAAACGTGTCAGTAAAGCTGGCTGTGAGATTCAGAGTCCACTTCAGCTGTCATGTCATATCAGAAGAGTTGTACCTAGTACTTGACCCAGTCCTTATTCTTACATAACTCTAGAGATAAGAGTTAGACTACCTAATGCACTCTTGAGTTTGTTTGATTATAAGTCTAGCATGACTGATTTAACTTTAGCATGCATTATTCCCTATAAAAGACACATATATAAAGTTCATAATATGTGGAAAATGCTATCTAATATTGTTTAGACTGGAATACACACTGTGATAATTAACTAAATCCACTTAGATTCAGTTTTGAAAGCATTAAATAGAAATTTGACTTTCATTCATTGTCTCTCTCCGTCATTCTATTTGTAGGGCACTTTCCCTAACACAGGGGCCCGTGTGATGCTGTTCACTGGTGGCCCCCCAACACAGGGGCCCGGCATGGTGGTGGGAGATGAACTGAAGACCCCCATCCGCTCCTGGCACGACATCCAGAAAGACAACGCTCGCCATCTGAAGAAGGCCACTAAGGTGATTACAGATTTTAGTTAAAGAATCTGGTGATGAACTCTTTATATTTATGGTTTTCCATAAACATTCTATTCCTTTCCTGAAAAGCTAACTAAGAATTTCTGTTGACATCTATTTAGTATTACGAGGCTCTGGCAAACCGTGCAGCAGTAAACGGACACAGTGTTGACATCTACGCCTGTGCACTGGATCAGACGGGACTGCTGGAGATGAAATGTCTATCCAACCTCACAGGGTGAGCATTGAGAAAAATCATTGATCTTAATATATCTTACAGGCCATTTAATGTCCTCTATATCAACTGATTATTTCTTGTTTTGTTTTAGGGGCCACATTGTCATGGGCGATTCCTTCAACACGTCTCTGTTCAAGCAGACCTTCCAAAGAGTCTTCAGCAAAGACTACAATGGAGAGTTTCGCATGGCTTTTGGTGGTACTTTGGAAGTGAAGGTAACCTATTTTGACTTAAACTACCATTTAAAAGTTTGGGGAATGAAATTAATAGTTTTCTTCAGCAAGGCTGCATTAAATTGATCAAAAGTGACAGTAAAGCTATTATAATGTTACAGAAGAATTCTTTATTCGTATTATTCATTTAAATAAATGTAAAAGCGTTATAATAAGCAGGCACAACTCTTTTCAACAGAGATAATAAGACTGTTTCTTGAGCACCGTATCAAAATATTAGAATGATTTCTGTAGGATCATGTGACACTGGAGTAATGGCTACTGAAAATTCAGCTTTGCATCACAAGAATGAAAACAGTTATTTAAAATTGCAATAGTAGATTACAATAATACAGTTTTTACTGTATTTTTCATCAAATAAATTATTTCAAAAAACAAAGACAAATCTTGCCAACCCCAAACTTTTGATCAGTAGTGTATGTTATGACACTAACCCACAGTCATATCCAACCCTCTAAACCTATTTGCCTTTTTCTTCTCAGACCTCAAGAGAGCTGAAGGTATCTGGTGCGATTGGGCCATGTGTGTCCCTCAACACCAAAGGACCCTGTGTTTCAGACAATGTAAGTCATAAGCATGTAACTTCTCATTTCATGCCAGCTTTTGCAATGGATTCCAATAGGTCTTCACACATGTGTGCACATATGTGAGAATGTCTTGTTTTTTTTTTGCAGGAAATGGGTGTCGGAGGAACATGTCAGTGGAAGATTTGTAGTCTCACGCCTGCCACCACCCTGGCCCTGTACTTTGAAGTAGTAAATCAGGTATATTGTTATATAATTATCTGTTCTTTAAGAGCTTATGTTTACACTGCTGAATCAATAACACTGGTATGTTATACATTTTTGTAGCACAACGCCCCAGTTCCTCAGGGTGGAAGAGGAGCTATTCAGTTTGTTACGCAATACCAGCATTCAAATACACAGCGGCGGATCCGTGTCACCACCATAGCCAGGAAGTAAGTCTTAGTTTCAGCTTTCAACCTCATGAAATTCTGTTATGAGTACTAGATATTATATTGAAGTCAAGGTCTTGGGTTGTTTCTTTGATTCATAAGATAGTTCCATTTATTGATATCAACTTTAATGTTGTACAAAAAGGCCTCTGAGTTATCTAACGCCAACATATCTCATGCTTCCATGTGCTATTTGTGTTTGCTGTAGCTCAAAATAGATTTAGCTGCGTAAATATGCATAGCTCTGCGTAAATATGCATAGCTCTTCGGTAGCTCAAATTCTTGAGTGTTCAGTTTGTGCGTCATTCGTTCTCGACAAACCGGTTCTTTCTATTGTCACACCTAGTTGGGCTGACGCACAGTCCCAGATCCAGCATATCGAATCATCATTTGATCAGGAGGCCTCTGCCGTTCTCATGGCCCGGCTCGGCGTTTTCAAGGCAGAGTCAGAGGAGGGGCCTGATGTTCTCCGCTGGTTAGACAGGCAGCTCATTCGCTTGGTGAGTATCACAGCTATTTAGAAGGAAATGTAGGTCAATGTCTCCATTCATAAGAGGCGATCTGACAAATCATTGAACCATTATTATAATAATGAATGTAGAAGTTGCATCACACTCAGGTTTTGTGTTTGTTGTTTGGTTTCAGTGTCAAAAGTTTGGCCAGTTCAATAAAGATGATCCAAACTCCTTCAAATTGTCTGAATCTCTCTCGCTGTACCCACAGGTAAAACACAGACTCCTTCAGATAAACGCTGATATTTGTGATTGGACAGGGTCCTTAAAAGTCTTTTAAAAAGTTCTTTAAACACGTTTTTATCGCATCATCAAAATCCAATATCGATCAACTCCTAATTTGCATTTATTGATATATTAGTACATGAATCAAAGTCAGTGCAGATGTGTATATTGAATAAATCATGCCTTGAGTATTTTAAACTTGCAGTTACCCTGTTTTGCAATTGAATGTGTGCCTGTTTAAATACCTAAATGAGGTGCATGATTTAATTTAAGATTGTACTGTATGGACATAGAATATTGATTTGTGCAGTTCTTGATTTTAAAAACTCTGCACCTGTTTGAGAACATCACATTTCTAATATTAATTCTTGTCTATTTTCTTGACAGTTCATGTTCCACTTGAGGAGATCCCCATTCCTGCAGGTGTTCAATAACAGTCCGGATGAGTCGTCCTACTACAGGCATCATTTTGTGCGTCAGGATCTGACACAGTCGCTCATAATGATACAGCCCATCCTCTACTCCTACTCTTTCTACGGGCCTCCAGAGGTGATTTGAAACCCATCCATGCAACATTATAGTGCAGAATGCTGTGTAATTTAGCTCGTACTCACCTCATATTTGTCTGGTTTTGTAGCCCGTTCTTCTGGACAGCAGCAGCATCCTTCCTGATCGCATTCTGTTGATGGACACCTTCTTCCAGTTGGTGATTTACCACGGAGAGGTACGAATCAAATGCTTGTATTATGTACAAATTCTTTAGATAATGGTTTCTAAGGAAATCAAAATCTCTGTACAAAAAATTGCGGTCTTGGATCTTACCCATGAAATATAGTACATGCTACCTTAAAATCTGGCCAAATTTGGCTAATTTTGGAACTTTCTTGTTGGAACTGCGCTTATGATGCCTAAAAATGTTAACTAGGTAGGCAGCGCACTAGATTTTGAATCAGAACATTTTCAGGAGGTTCCTTTAATGTTAAATAATGTTTATCAGAGTTTTGTTCAGTTTACTGATTGTGTTATTCTCATCTTCACAGACTATCGCTCAGTGGAGGAAGTCTGGATACCAGGAGATGGCAGAGTATGAGAACTTCAAGCAGCTCCTTCAGGCTCCTCTGGATGACGCGCAGGAGATCTTGCAGACACGCTTCCCCATGCCCAGATACATCGACACCGAGTACGGAGGTTCACAGGCCCGCTTCCTCCTCTCCAAAGTCAACCCCTCCCAGACCCACAACAACCTCTACGCCTGGGGCCAGGTACACGCCTTTAGTTCTGACGGAGCGTTATGTTCGTTATGTGTTCTTAGGTGCTTGAAATGAGTTCAGTGTTGACAGGAATGTCTGATCTCTAATATTATATCTTCTCCTTGTAGGAGTCCGGAGCACCAATCCTCACAGACGACGTCAGTCTGCAAGTTTTTATGGACCATCTCAAGAAACTGGCTGTTTCAAGTTCAGCATAAACTTTCTGCAGAAGATCAGTGAAGGATGTACATTTAGAGAGTTGAAGGAAAGAAAAAAAGAATGAACTTTTGACATAATCTTCTGAAAAAACTTCCATATCCAACCTTGACACAACAAAGTGCATCTCAATCAAGTTTGTTTAGGAGGTCTTTAGGAGAAATGGTTATTTCGAATTCTCATCTACACAAGTAATTATGATTTGTCTGTCATGTTCGTTTGCTTATTTAATTAATTTAGTTTGGTTTGTGTCTAACAGAAAGTGTTACATGGTAAACTTCAAGAACATAACATCTGATTTCCCAGAGAGAGAATGTTTTCTGCCATCATGTTGCTTGTGTCGCTCTTTCCCAAGCATGTTTAGACTGAAATTCCTGTTAATGCTTATTTGCAAGAATCCTCTTGTCCGTTTGTTCTTTTTTGCGTTTGTTTTTGTTTTGCACAGGTTGACAGTCTTCTCACTTTCATGAACTGTACCTGTGATCTGCTCACTTGCGGGGAGAAACAGTATTTTATAGTCCTGTTCCTCCAGTCTTGTAATTAAATGAATGTTGTATGTAAAGAATTTAAATGTGACTTGTGACCCACATTCCAGTTTTATCTTGATCTACAATTATGAACTAATGCTATGCATAATATTTATAGTGAAAATATCTTGTAGGTTTAATTCATTTCAAAGGAAAGACGAAGTTGAGGACCTTGAATGTGCAAACTCTGGTCTTGATCTAAAATAAAACATTACAAATCAAAATGACTGAGGCATTTGTACCTATTTATATCAGGATTTTATGTCTGATGAAATGTGGAATCATTCAAATGAAAAAACAAACAAAAAAACGCTTTGTACTTATGCACAGTATTATTATTGAACTCTAAAGTTCACAATATAATTTATTTGACTACCATAAAATGATTTTTGTAAATTGATTATAAAATATATGTGAACACCTTCATGAGTAATTTAGTTTCTTTTTTGAACAAGATCTATCTATAATAATTTAATTCAATACATTTAATAACTAAAATGTTTATTATAGAACATCATTACAATAACATTCAATTAAAATTAAACCGCATAAACACATTTCATTACACCAAATACACAAAATAATGTTCTTTTTAGCAACATCATATGACCCCTTTAAAATGAAATTAAAAAGCGAAATGAATGTTTTGGGACACTGAACTCAGCTGCAGCTTAAGTTATGCAACTAAGCTCACTGGCAACATAAATATAATATTTGTATAATTTCCTTTTGAGTTAAGCAACACCTCTAAAAATGAAAATGTGCTGAAAGGTTTACTCACCCTCAGGCCGTCCAAGATGTAGATGAGTTTGCCTCTGGTGAGCATTACATCACTTGCTCACCAATGGATCCTTTGCAGTGAATGGGTGCCGTCAGCATGAGAGTCCAAACAGCTGAAAGCATCACAATAATCCACATGACTCCAATCCATCAACTAATATCATGCAAAGTGAAAAGCCGCCTGTTTGTAATAAATTGTGACTATTCCCTTAATACTGTGTGTTTTAATAATTTTTTTTAAAGAGCTGGAAATACAATTTTGGAAGGAAAAAAATGTATACAGGGTTCCTACGCAGTTTGGAAAAGTGTGGGGAAAAGATAGCAGAGAATGGAAAAAAAATTGCATTTCCAGACTTTTGCCCCTATTTAGTTTTCTATAACAAAGAATTAAGAATTGAATAAAAAAATAAATGTATCATACAAGAAGTGTGTTTTCATGGCGGCTGTTTAATGATTCTTTAGTGATTGTCAAACACGACTGAATGAAGTCAAGGTGCAAAAATGCAGGTCATAAGCGTTTTGGGTTTCTTCTCACAATATTCTTAGCACCGTATTACAGAGCCTCTAAAATGATCTTTGCAAAAATCAGCCCATTTCGTGGTGTGGTTTTTTGGCCACCACAGAGTATGCGATAAAGCAGACTTAAGACCTTGAAATGTGACATACTGCCCTAAAGAAAGCCAACTTGTATAGACCCTTGAACTTGGCAAATAGGACAATTTGTTGTGTGTTGGTGTGTTTATTTAAAAAAAAAAATTCTTATGTTTATGTAATATTATTAGGCTTTTGTTTTTGAATCATCTTGATTTGCACTTACTAACAGAGAGCCAAAACAGGCTTATAGGTAGGGTGGTGTTATGGTTTTAACATAGCTGTGAATTACACTACCAGTCAAATATTACACATACCATTACTACTTTACACATTTGAGAATAATACTAAGGTCCTTAAAACTACAAACACAAATTTAATACAAACTTTGAATTTTTTTTTTTTTTCAGTACCCAATTAAATAAATTACAGTCAGGAATATATTTCAAGGGAATTAATCATTCTGAATGAAAAATAAATGCGTTATTTTATTTTCGTCCACAAGTGGGCGGAAGCGTCAGTGTGCGCAGGCGCTCAGAGGGGCGGGGCTTCGTAGAACCCGGAAGATCAAAAAGTGTTCGAGTGTTACACATGGTTGGAGACTAAAACAATGAAGGCGATCGTTCAAAGGGTAACGAAGGCAAGCGTAACAGGTACGGCCACAAAGCTTATCATTTCACTGTTGAATCTGCTGTCAGCTGGACGCTCCTTGTAATGCTGTCGGTTAATTTATTGGCATGATACATTGCTGTCATGCGTGCCCCATGCTTTAACACTTTCACATTACTGGCTTATTAGCCACATTTGAAATGTGCGTTTTAAAATATACACATATGTTGAAGTGTATACATCAGATCTAACTGTTGAGATCAGCACTAAGTATCCCTCACGCACTCTCTGAAACAGTTGGGGAGGAGCAGATCAGTTCCATAGGCAGAGGACTCTGCGTCTTACTCGGCATCTCAGTGGTGGACACGCAGAAGGATGTTGACTACATGTGAGTACTGATGTCTGGCCGAAAACGAGCTTTGGCAGTGAGTCCATATCTAATATAATACCATGTATAAAAATAACTATTATTAATATAATGAATAAATTGCATTCATTACAATTTGTGAATGCAATTTATTCATTAGTATTTAAAATATGAATATTATAAAACCAGGGTCTATTTTTGAAGATCAGATACTTGATTCATAAAACTAGGGCTGTAGGATTGATCCTGAAAATGAGGTGCATGGATCTTAGAATAGTATTATCATGTGGGTGATCTTTCTGTTGAAGATGTTACACTGAAGCTTATTTCCTGAAATGGTTTATTTGACAGTTTTCGATTCTTTATTGTTGTTCATATAATTAGCAACTGTTGCATTCTCTGCTGTCATCTATCTTCAGCAACGACTCTAAAATATATTGTTTCTGTGTCGTTGTGACTGGATATGACATCACTTGAATGCACTGCCACAAACAGATGTAATTTGAAAGTGAAAGTTCAGAAGAGAGTGTAATTTGATCGGCATGTAAATTCCATTAAAGGGGTCATATGATGCTATTTTAAAGATCATTATTTTGTGTATCTGGTGTAACCGAATATGTTGACATGCTTTAATGTTCAAAAAACACATTATTTTTCAAATACTGTACATTATTGTAGGTCCTCTATGCCAAACACGTCGTTTTCAACAAAGCCCCCTCCTTTGACAAGCGCAGTCTGCTCTGATTGGCCAGCTGACCCAGTGCATTGTGATTGGCCGAACACCACAAGCACTCGTCGGAAATGTAACACCCCTTACCATAATCGCGAGCTTCAGCTTTCAAAGTAAATATCAAGACAGTTAATAATGTCATTAGTTTTACCATCAGTTCAAGCCTGAAAGGGCAACAGAGTCGCGTGACAGACACAGTGATGATGCAGTACACAAGCCGCGGTTAAGACAGCTGACGTGCTATGATTTCACTCTCCTGTGATGTGACCCTGTTCCCCTCACACACACACACACACACACATTCACGACGCGTTACTCTGTGCTGTGCAAAATCCGCATTTGAACAGTCAATAGCAAATACTTAAACTAATAACAAAACATACTTACAGTCGCTGATTCAGAAGCGCCAGATTGTCATAGCAAGGTCGAAATTTACCCTTTTTTTTTAAAATAGCCTTTGTGCACTGCCAGCCTTGTACTCTTCTAGGTTAGATCTTAGCCAATGTTTCCAAATTGCATCTACTTCCGGAAGGCCAAATAAAGTGCTTCTGCTTTCGCACTGAAACACACAGCGTCTCCCTGACATGGCTGCATCAACACTACTGCGGATCCTGAAACCACGTCTTCTTTCTTTGCGTGCACATTTGGGCGGCATTATGCTAATATTTCCACATAGTGAC